>NC_056741.1:950564846-950677586 GCF_019279795.1 Protopterus annectens | reverse complement strand
GAGAGAGAGAGAGAGAGGAAACACATATTCACTTGCACAGTTGTAAATCCATAAACACATTAAATCTACTTGCACAATTCTTCAAACCCTCTTGCACAGTGCTTCAAACCCTATCACATTTCAATCTCTATACCATTTACATGCACATTTAATGTTCAGTGTCTCGTTGAGACCTGGATAGACATCAGCTCTCAATTATATCTGCCATTTTAATTCCCGGACTTGCTGGAATGTGTCCATGTCCCCTACAAATTCTGTTATTTTTTCCAGCACTGTGAATTTGAATCCTGTGAAGTTTGGGCAAATAGTACTGTGTTTAGCCAAGGCATTCAAACTGTCCTGTTTGTGTATTGCTGCAGTGTGTTCTTTAATACGGCTACTCATCTTCCTGTTCGTTTTGCCGATATAGAAATTCCCACAGTGTTCGCAGAAAGCACAGTAGACTACATTTTTTGTGTTGCAGTCATAGTGGTCATGTAGACTGACAGTTCTGTTGCAGTGTGGGAAGGTGGCTTTGTTGTTTTTTTGTATGTGTACACAGGCAACACACTTGCCGCAGTCAGACATTCCAGGTTCTGTCGATACTTCGCTCTGTGGGGATGGGCTTTTATTCCTCTCGAACGCACCACCAAAAGAAGAGGTTTGTTTGAAACAGAAGTTTGGCGATGTCCCAAGTAACTTTGTCAGACCTTTTTCTCCTCCCAAGATGTCCCAAATGTTGGTGAGGACCCCTCTAATTCCAAACATACCGGTGGAAATTGGAAGGGGGAAACTTGCCACCCAGTCCTTTTTGTTCGGTCCGTTCTGTGCCCTTGCTGTGAATCCCTTTTCCAGGATTGGTGGGTACCTGGAGTGTCTGTGCTGTATGATCTCTTGGAACAGGTTGTCCACTAGATACTCTGGATATTTTCTTTCTAGGAACAAGTTTCTGAGGTAAAAACCTTCCTTGATGAAAACCTCGTCCCTAAAAATGAGTCTGGATAACCGGATGAATTGTCCTTTTACAATATTCTTTTTCATGAAATGGGGATGCTGGCTGCTGAACTCTATATAGTTATTCCAGAAAGTGGACTTGCGGTAGATGTTGGAGTCACTGTCCACTTTCCTGGTCTATAGTGAGGTGGATATCCAGGAATTGAGTGGTGGTTCCAATATGTCCTACCGTGAGGGTCAGGAAGTCCAGACTCTGGAAAAGGGTTTCCAGAAAATTGCTCAGAGAAAGTCTGTCCCCCTTCCAGACAAAAAAGGCGTCATCAATATAATGCCTGTACATTATGGTGGTGTTGAACCCGGGCAGTGAGTCAACCTTATCCATTTCCCAGGCACTGAGGACTAAGTTTGCATATGCTGGGGCCATGAAAAGAGACATGGAGGCACTCTCGGATTATGTAGCCCAAGCGGGTATGACCCTAGCCCTGAGCAGCCTCTTACCATCACCCAGAATGATACCACAGTACAAGCAGAAAATGATTGATTTCAACAGTTGGCTAAGTTTTAGGTTTCATTCTAAGAGGATCCAGTATCTGTCTGCCTGGGATGACATGACTGACAGACCTCAAAGCTTTGCCAAGGATGGCCTGCAACTGTCACCCCTGGGCTTCCGGATACTGGCCAAGGCTCTTGCCACCCCTATAGTGCCTTTTTTAGGTGGTGTCCCAAAGACCAAATTACCACTGTGACAGCGTCCACAAATGCAGAGGGTCATGCTGCTCAATGCTAGAAGTCTAAATCTCAAAATGCAATCGCTTGAAGCACTCCTTAAAATGGAGAACATTGACATTTGTGCTGTAACAGAGACCTGGTTTAAGGCAGCAGAAAGCACCCCTGCACTGCCAGGTTATAACTCATTCCATACCTTTCGAATCCAGAACTTGGACCGAAGCTCCAAAGGCGGTGGTGCTTCCATATTCATAAAGGATGCGCACACCTCCAGACTGGTAGCCCAACATAATGCATCAGAGATACTTCAGGTGCAGCTAAGATTGGGAAGACAGTGATTCGGGTCATCGCCTGTTATAGGTCCCCAATCATGTCCCAAGACTCACACTCCACGTTCCTATGTACCCTGGAGAATATTAGGGTCCAACCTAACACTCTCATACTGCTGACTTCAACTACCCCTCCATTAATTGTGAAAACTACTCCTGTACCAATACAATTGCCCAATGTTCATTAATTCCAATGCCCTGGACCAGCTCGTTCTTACTCCCACTATAGGTAGCAACATCCTTGACCTGGTAATTACTAACATGGGTGGCAGTTGCTCTACACCAGTAGTCAACTCCTCTCTGGTTAGATCCGACCACGAACTAATTACCTTAGAAATCCCCCCCCCCCCCACAAAGGTATCCACCATGAAAAACTTTTCCAAAGCTAACTTTGGGCTCCTAAAAACAGAGGTGGCTAACTTCACAGCACCCATGCAAATGGAGAACAGTTGCATGACCACAGAATCATACACCAATGCACTGTACGACCATGTACGCAAATGCATGGATATCACCATACCCAATAGAACCAAGACGATCTCCTCCAAAAAAGAAAACCAATCTCGTGGTCCCCAGCCATAAACAAACTACAACATAAGGAGGAAACTGATGCAGAATAAGGTGAAGTCCCAAGACTGAAAAAACTCCCTTATCAGCCTCAACAAAAAGTTGAGATCCCTCATCAAATCCTCTAAAGCTAGCTATGAAAACAGAATTGCAGCAGATAGTAAAGATAACCACAAGGCCTTCTATAGTTATGTAAAGAATCTCTGTGGCAATATCCAGATTTGCACTGAGCTACTGCACAATGGTACCTCCTATACTGAGCCAACAGATGTTGCCAATATGCTGGCCGATAGATTCAGTGCCAACCTTACCCCTCTCTCCCCACTCAAGGACCAATCACAATACCAGTAGATTGCCACGCACCCAGTATTACTGCTGCACAGGTTAAAACAGCACTATCCAAGGCCAAGAATACAGCTTCTATGGGACCTAAAAATATTCCTGTTTATGTTCTACATTAGCTACAGAGTGAACTGGCACCTCACCTGTGTGCCCTGTTCAATCGCAGCCTTACCTCAGGCTTTGTCCCTACCGAATGGCACACTGCTACAGTCATCCCTCTCCACAAAGGAGGAGTAACTACAGACCCTGGGGACTATCGCCCCATTAGCCTGGTGAGTCTGATATGCAAAGCTATGGAATGCATCAACATGGACCTAATAAACAAGGATATAGGGAATCTCCAAACTCTGGATCCCACACAGTTTGGTTATATGAAGGGTAGATCATGCTTGCTCAACCTGGTCAACTTCTTTGAGTCAGTCACCAGAGCTGTGGATGATGGCAAGGTGGTTCATATAGCCTACCTTGATCTGGCCAAGGCCTTTGATACCATTCCCCACTCAGGAATCATAGAAAAACTCACTAAGCTAGGCATCAACCTCTGTATCACTAGGTGGGTTGTAAACTGGCTCATAGATCGAACCCACAGTGTGAAAATAGCTGACTCCAAGTCAGACTGCCAACCTTTCACGAGTTGAGTCCCACAGGGTTCAGTCCTGGGTCCTCTCCTGTTTGGTATATACTTCTCTGAAGTTCAGGCCAACACAAAGGAACTCCGGCTGACAAAGTTTGCAGAGGATTGCAAGTTGGGAGTTATTATTAACTCCCCAAGTGATGACGACATCCTACAGAAAGGCCTCACTGAGACCAGTGACTGGTGTCAGAACCATGGCCTTAAGCTCAATGCCAAAAATGTGTCGTCATCCCCTTTGGGAAAAACCTGGTGCCCCTGAATTACCACATTGAAGGTAGTCCAATGAACACAGAAGGCATTATATGAGAGCTGGAAACACAGGTTGACAACAACCTCTCTTTTGACCAACACATAGCCACTGTGGTCAGAAAGTCCTTCTATGTGGCACATCTCACTACTAAGGGTTTTGCATCCAGGAAGAAAGAGGTCTACTCTACTGTCTACTCTTCCCTCATTAGGCCAGTCATCAAGTACAATGCCCTATTCGGCATGTACCTCACTAGACAACTGCAACAACTGGAGAAGCCACAAAAGTACCTCACAAAGAGGATCCTGGGCCTTAAACACTTGTCCTATATGGACAGATTCAGAAAACTCCAACTATTCTCTGTCTCATATCACCTACTTAGAGGCGGTCTCTGCTTGACTTACAAAGCCATGTCTGACCCAGCTGTGTTAGAAATGCTACATGTAAAGAAATCCCAGTCCCTCCACACTACATGTTCCAGAGACCTCTACCTAATTACCACAATCAACAGAACATGCTGGAGGAACAGGTTCATAACCCAGAGTCTGCCCATGCTCTGGAATACACCTCCCATACATGTCAAACAAACTGGCCCTCTTCAAGAGAAATCTTGATGAGTGGATACGAGATAGAAAATTCACCCCGGGGATCACTCCAGTGGCTCTACTCGACCGAAGCACTGGGAACCAAGGTCGGGTGGCACGATGCCAGGGTAATCCTATGGGCTAGGCTTGTAAAGGCTCCAGGCCCATTACCCTAGTACACACCTATGAACCTATAGTTCCCACCTCTGTGAACTGGTATTATATAGAATTGCTTCCAAGTCTGGGAGCATAGAATTTGGTGATGGATCTATTAATAAAGTATTACACCTGGCTATGTTATAGCTTTAGTAGCAGTTTGAAGGTATTCTGAGGAAAACAAGTCTGGAGCCTGGTAGGTAGGTTTTAGTTTATGCAGTAACTTTTTTTATAGCTGATGGTAGGTGAAACATAGGGAATCAGTAAGCTTGCTGAGAGTATTTATACAATATTTTTGAGTTATGTCACTTGTATCAAAAACAAGTCTGTTTGTTAAAGATAGCTACAATGTTGTTGTCTGCTTCTCTTGGGAGAGAACAAGGAGTTGTTTTCTGTCTGGGATTTAGATGTTTGTTGCCACATGTCCAATATTGTTTTTGTGGCAGGTTAGGAATTGGTGGAACTAAGTTTATTTTAAGTCTCAATATATATTGCTGTGGAGCATTACTAGCATGGGCAATTCACTCTAGTTAAGACCACGGAAGAGATAGCTTTTCAGGTGTCATGGGGCAGGAAGACAAGAAGCTGGCTGTATTTGATGCTATCTTCACCAGATGCTCTAATATGTAATCACTTTAATACTGTAGTACATTTCATATATGCAATTACAGCTAGGAATGGAAACAGTTATGTGGTGAAATTAAGAAAAGGGAAACCCGACCAACATCCACACCTCCAAGAATTTGGTGATGAGTCTTGTTCAGAGATTAAGCTATGGACACAAAACTTTAATACGAGTCAGAGCTGGCAGAAGGTACTAAGACACAGTTTAGACTTCCACTAGAAAGGAACCTTGGGAAGATGACTTGGATCCCACCTTACAGAATTTGAGGGAGATAGCCAAGGAGGCTTTAGAATTAGATCCTCAGGGGGCAAAGGAAATCTGTATACTGAGACAAGGGGTTACTGCACAGAGAATGAACTTTTACAAAAGAAGGCTAAAAGGAGAGGTGATACATCATTTGGTAGTCCTTTGTAGGTTTATCATCAGGCACATCTATTCATAATCTTTGATAAACTTCAGTTGGTAGTCCTTGTAGGCTTTTACCAACAGGCACATCTAGTCATAATCGCTATTTCTTTTTTAGGCCATTTGAGAATAAAGCATACAAAAATGAGGTTTATGTAACATTTTTATTGGCCAGACATTGCAAAAAAAAAAAAAAAACTGAGGGCACTTACAAGGCAGGAGACAAATGTAAAGATATTTTGATACATTGCCTGGTCCATGGATATTTATGGGGCCTCTTACTACTCCAAGCAGAACAAACAAGTGGTATGTGTTGATGGTAGTAGACTCTTCTACTAGGTATTCTGAAGTAACAGCTTTCTCTTTGTTTAGGCAGATAAGATGGCAAATGCTCTTTTAAAAATTATAGCAGGATGGTTCTCTGGCAGATATAGACAGGTGGGCTAATTTATTTTATTTATTTATTTCCAGTTTGATGACCGGGGAGGTCCACTGAGCTCAGGGAGCCCATTCTCAGTGGAGGCCTGGGGAGAAAAGCTCCGCATTACATAGTTTATTTATAGATACAGTCTTAGTAAATTTACATTTACAAGTACATTTCCCGTTAGAGAGCAGGCATAATTTCTTAGGTACATGGTACAATTTAGATATTTACAAAATGCACAATTATGTTTGGTTCGCTAGTAATCATAGTTAGTCAGGGGTTTAGAGGTGGAGAGAGAATTATGGGTCTAGGTGGGGAGAATGCAGTTGCATTTCCCGTTAGAGGAAAGGTATGGATGTAGCTGAGATTTAAGTTTTCAAAGTTTGCACAAGTTCTTAGAGAGGAGGGAGGAGAACTTCATTTTTTGCTAAGGAAAAGGATAGCAGGAGTTGACCAGCAGGGCGATTGGTTTTTTGGACAAAGATTAGGTTTTGGTGAGTAGATCTGAGAGTTCTTTGAGGGGTGTAAGGTAGAAGGATGTTGGATAGTGCAGGGCACTTAGTGGGTTGAAAAATTAGTTTGTGGGCTGTGGTAATTTGAAGATAGTCTAGATGGCTGGAGAGTTCAAGCCAGTGTAACAAATTAAGGGCAATACAATAATGGGAGGAGTACTTGGCTTTGGTAGCAAATTTAGAAATCTTATAACAGACTTCCAATTTTGAGGTGAGTGTGGAAGATAAGTTTGTTAATAGAGGAGTGCCATACATTAGTGAGGGGAGTAGATAGGTAGTGGCAAGAGTTTGTCTGGTGGAAGGAGAGCAAAAGTGGATGTTCCTGTATAGCATACCAAGTTTTATATGGGTTTTCTTAATGTTTTGCTGGATGTGAGTATGGAATTTTAGGTGTTCATCAATACTGACCCCAAGTAGTTTGGCAAAGGGAACAACCTCTATAGTGGAGTTATATTGGCTAATAATTTGGAATGAGTTTTTTTTATCAAGAGGGGAAGCTTTTGAGGGAGAGAATAATAGTATTTCGGATTTATTGGCATTTAGTGAGAGATGGTTCTGAAGCATCCAATTTTCAGTGGTGGAGAAAGCAGTTTGGGTCATTGTTTGAAGGTCTGGGAAGTTAGAGGCTCTGCAGACTAATGTGGAACCATCTGCATATTGTACAGTTTTGGTATTGGGTATGGCTTTGTGGAAATCATTAATAAAGATGTTAAACAGCATTGGACTGAGTATGCATCCCTGGGGAACCCCAGTGGGGGTAGGAAGGAAGGTTGAGGTACCTTTCCCCCATTTTACAGCTTGAGATCTATTGGAGAGGTAGCTTGAGAACCAGGATAGGGTATTCTGGGAAAAATTAAGGTTGAAGAGATGGATTAAGAGATGGGTGTGGGAGATGGTATCGAATGACTTAGACAGATCTAGTAGAACTGTAGAAACTATTTTTCCAGAGTCATGGGCAAGATTTATTGCATCTATGAAGGAGAGAAGTGCAGTGGTAGTACTATGGCCGGGATGGAAGCCATGTTGAGTTGGAGTGATTGGCTAGGAATGGCATAAGCTGAATGTGGATGCATTTTTCTAGTAGTTTGGAAATTGGGGAGAGGATGGCTATGGAGCAGAAGTTGGAGATGTTATTGTTTTTGCCTCCTTTATGGAGAGGTAGAATAAAGGCAGTACTCCATAAATTGGGCACATAAGATTCTAGCATGGATCTATTTATCAGGATGATAATGGGGAGAGCGATACCATCTGTGGCTATTTTTAGGAAGGAGAGTGAGATATTATCAGGGGCATTGGTGCAATGTTTTAATTTAGAGACTAAGTTTTTTATATGGAAGGTTGAGATGGGTTTAAGCTCGAATATAGGAGGATGATTGGGGAGCGGGTGCTGTAGGTGGTGGTGAAGAAAGACTAGGCTGAGGGGAAGGGTTATTGTTAGGGAAGGGTTTGGTCAGTTCTGCTATGAAGTTGGTGAAGGAGTTGAATAGAGAGGCTATTTCAGAGTCAGATTTGCTGGTGTCAGGGCAGGGGTTGCTTTTGGTACCTGGGTTGAGAAGAGAATTAATGGAATTCCAGAACTGTTTTGGGCTTTTTGATTGGTTAGATTGGAGTTTAATATAGTAGGACTTTTGGTCTGTGATGATTTGTTTTTCAGCAAGGTTGCAGAGTTGTTTATATTTAAGAAAAGTTTCAGGCTGCTTGTTTTGATGGTATGTTTTCCAGGATTTGTCTCTTTGTAGCATAAGTTTTTTAGTATCTTTGGTTAGCCAAGGGGCGGATTTGGATTTTACTCTTTTTGTTCTTGGTGGAGCTAGGGAGTTGATGTTTAAGGAGGAGTTGAACAATTCTATGGCATTATCTAGTGGAAGAGTTTTTAGGGGGTTCCAGGTGGTTTGTTTCAGGGAGTCAGAGAAAGTAGTTGGGTTGAAGGTTGTGAGGTTACATGTGTAAATTGGTGTAGGTGAGGAGAGGAGTGGGTAGCTTGGTTAATAAAAGCTGGCAAGTGATGTCTTATAGAGTCAGGTGCGATGCCAGAGTTTAAGATTTTATTGGGATAGGATGCTAGGATCCAGTCTAGTGTGGTTCCTGGGAGTTTTTTTTAATTGGGTCTGGTAATGGAGTTAGTAAGTTGTGTATAGTTAAATAGATTGATGGATAAGGTGGGATTAGGGTTATTGATTTTATTCCAATCGATGTTTACGTCTCCAAGTATATAGGTCTCATGCTTAATACTGGTCAAGATCCAGAGAAGAATGTCTTCCAGAGTAGTGGTGTTGCTACCAGGGGGGATGTAGAGGGCGATGATACAAATGCTTTTGTGGTTATTTACTTTTAGCAGGCTTATTACTATTTCTGCATTATTGAATGGGGGGATATGATTGGGGTATGGAGTGATGGATAGTAGGTTAGAGTAGATTAAGGCTACCCCACCACCTTTTCTATTTAAACGGTCATGTCTGCGGGATTGGAATCCAGGTGGGAGGATTTCAGAGTTACGAATATGAGGTTTTAGCCAGGTTTCTGAAATGGCTACAATGTCGGGTAGGTTGTAGTCTAACCAAGCATGGAATTAGGTTACTTTATTTCTTAAACTTTGAGCATTGATGGTGAAGAATTTGAGGTATTTATGATTAGCTTTATTGTTTCAGATGGGGAGATTAGCATTACAGGCAGAGTTTGGTCCAGGATTAAGATGTATGTCTCCTGCTAAGCAGAGGTAGTTGAGGAAGGGTAGTAGTATTTTTGATTTGGTTTTTAATAGTTGTGGGAAGTAAGGTATTAGTTTAGGTTTGTAGTATTTAGTTGAGAGAGGAAAAAGTTTTATTTTGAAGTAGTGGAGTGGCTTAGGTTGAACTAATGATGCGGATATATTGTGGAAGTGTTTTATAGAGGGATAAGAAAGGAGATTGCGGGTGGGGGTGTAGGATAGGAAGGGTGGGTGGAGTAGGTTATAGGAATAAGAGGTAGCATGATATAAAGGGAGTAAGAATAAAATGCAGATAGATGGGGTGAGGATGGTTTGAGGTAGGAGTCTAGGCATGGTGGATATGTGTTAAGATGTAGTAGTAGATGAAATAGGGACTTAGGTGGGTGAGGAGAAGTGCTTGTGATAGGCAGGTGGAAGAAAAGAGGGGAGGGGTTGTAGAGGGAGATTGGTTGATAGAGAGAGGGAGGGGTTTAGGGTTCAAATAAAGGTAGTTGTAGTGGTGGGATGGGTGGGAATTGGGGGCAGGGTAGGGGAGCAGTGTGAGACCGTAGGGCAAACAGTCCAGGAAGAGCTAAAGAGAAGGTGGCTGGCTGAAACCAATCAGCCAGCTATAGCAGAAATGTGTGCTTGTAGATGAAATACAGGAACAGCAGGGAAAAACTAGGCTGAGAGGAGTAAGGTGGTGAAATAAAGCACAAGTCAAAGCAGGCCAGTGGGGTAAGTATGATGAGATAGTGGGGGATAGCTTGGGAGAGAAAGAAACTGATCTAAAAGATCTTACTTAGTAAGTGGTTGAGCAGTGCCACCTAGTGGTAAAAATATATAAGAGATAGCTTAGGGGGTAAGGGAGTTAAGGACCGCTGTAGGCTGCTTGGCAAGCGCAGAGCAAAGTACTGGCACCACGGTAGTGAACACTTGTAAAAGATTGCAGTACATACACTTTATATTATATCCAGAGGGGGGCTATATTTTGGAAACTCCTTAGAAGGTTTTAGTAGTGTCCCATAATGGACGTCCTTTAGAGGTGGTTTCCTGGACCATAGTGGGTAGGAATTGAATACACAAGCAGACTTTGTTATATCCTGAGGGGGGCTATATTTTGGAAGCTCCTTAGGTTTTAGTAGTGTCCTGTAATGGATTTCCTTTAGGGGTGGTTTCCTGGACCATAGTGGGTAGGGTTGAATACACGAGCAATGGGCAAGTCAGCAGCCTATGGCAGGACAGATCAGCATGGGCTGACTTATTCAAGTACTTTGGATTAAAACAGTTAATACTACTCTATCATCTAAAGCAATTGGTTTGGTGGAAAGAAGCATGCTGAGAACTTTTGCAGGATGGCTTAAATCAGAGAACTGCAATTATCCACACCATTCTTATTTGCATTCAGAGTGGCACCCAATAATCTACTAGCTTTTTGTTATTTGAGGTATGGCATGGTCACTGAATGAGTAGGCAGATACATTGGATGATGAATGTGATTCCCACAAGGAATTGGCAATGGATTATGTTTTGGCTTTCCGAGCGCAAGGTGTTTGCACAGGAGCACCTACCAAAGGCATAACAGCAGTAAAGAGTCTGTTATGACAACTCAGAGAGCCCTAGATTATTAAGCTGGACAAAAATACTTTTTATGTTTGACAGTAGAAGCTACAGGCAGCACGGAGGGAGTCTTTCATTGTAGGGAGAAAAGAAATGTTGCTATATGGTAGAGTTGCCAGTCAGAAATTAAAAACACAAATTCTATCATGTTACTGTGATAAGCCCAACCATGATACAGACAGATACTTGCACTTAGAGTTTGAAGATGGTTTTTAAAGTGACACCTTAATTAATGAGACAGCACTGTCTCAGCATCGGCAATTCTTCATTCATGTTCAGGAAATCTGAACAGTAGAACAGGAATTTCTTTAGATGTTCACTGGTAATCCAGGGTGTACCAGCTATCAGAGTACCATGTGGATACAGAAACCAAACAGGCCACTTAGTCAGTACCTGAGCGAGTTAAGCAAATTATGTGTAAGGAACTTCAGGAGATATTGAGTTTTAAGATAATCCAGGAATCCCTCAGTTTCTGGGTTTCAATGGTGATTGTACTGCCAAAAAGGAAAGAGTACCAGGTTCTGGTAACTACATGAAACTAAAAAGTTGCACACAAACAGATGGATGGCAGGGCCAAGTATCTTATCACTACTAACTGATGTAAGAGTCAGTGGCAGGTATCCTCAACACCCACAGCAAGGGAGCGATCAGCATTTATTGTCCTTTGGATTCTTTAAACTTACCAAAATGTCCTTTAAAGTCGAGACTGGCTGAGTAACATCCCAAATACTGGGAGTCTACATCTCAGTAGAAACTGGAAACTATGCTTTTGCTTATATAGTTGACACTTCAATCCGTATGTCAGGTTTTTGGGAGGAATATGTGCTGATTAAAAATGGACGAGGTGGCTATTAAGACAAAGAAATGTTAAGTAGGAAAGGCAGAAATTATTTATCTTGATCATCAGGTCAGCATTGGAAAAATGAAAGCAGAGCTTGCTGAAGTGGAGGTTATCCAAGCATATCCTGCCCCTTTACCAAAAAGTAGGTGAGAATGTTTCAGCTCTAGCTTGTAGAGAGATAAAGCAATGACTGAGTGACCTGAATTTAAGTAGCAGCTCAGAAACTGGAACAGCTAAGGAGGGAAATATGGAAAAGTAGTGGCTTTGGGTTGCCAGTCCTGGATGGAGGGAGTGGTGGTTGTTAGTCATCCTGCCTGTCCCTTCAGTGCTAGGACAGAGTCCTGCAGCAGTGAGGCCAGGAGCTAGTGTGTAGAAGGGCATTTTTTGTGTATACCCAAGTTAGGGATGACGGCCCTATTCCTTGCATTCAAAGGAGTGCATATGTATGGGATACAGGGACATAGGTAGTCCGCTATGCTGATGCAGGTGATCATGTCACCGAGAGGGGGAAGGGAAAAGCCTGACCTGTCCATATGGATGAGGATAACACTGTAGAACCATCGTCAAACTCTGGGATTGCGGGTGGCGACAACAGAAGAAACATTTGGTAGGGCTGGCTCTTGAGAGATTTGTGATAACCGCTCTCTCTCTCCGTCAGAGTGTGGTCTGGCAAATCAGATGATACATAGGTGGAGAGCAGGGGGCACTCAGTGGGCTCAGCTACAAAGGAAACTGATAGCTTACAGATGGCTGGTGCAAGAAACCTTCATGGTTGCCTTTATGATGACATGTCTGGGTGCCCCTCCCCCCTTAGCACTTTCCACAACCCTCAACAAAATTTTTGAGGGGCTTTGAGCTCATTTAGAATATCATTACTGTCTCAAAAACAGGACAGCTGTGAATTTTAAGTAATGCTCAGTTCACTCAGCTTTTTTAATCAGGTTATCAGTGTTTATACCATAATTTCCAATCTGCCAGTCTTTCAGTGATTTTATTCTTGTTAATAACTTTGACTCATTACATTTGTTTATTGTACAAAGATATCAAACTTAAAAGCTGACCTCTTAAGACCCTAAAGATAAACTTAAACATGGAATTTTTAAGGATAAAGTTTAATTTTAAAAGAGTTCACTGTTTCGATCACTTAGTGTATTGAAAATTGCAGATTTCAATGTCTAGTTCCAATCTCAGCTGCTTTGTTAAAACAGCAAAATTTAGAATAATTTGAATGATCTGTTTTTCCTCTAGATAACTTTGTGCACTGTTATTCCTGTGAATACACTTACCTTCATCAAACACTGGACCAGACAAATTAAGTGCTACATCAAAAACAATGTTTTCTACAAGGCCAAGACCCCTTTAGCTGACATAAGGGATTGCATTCTCCCACATCCCTGCTACATTAAATACTAGCAATGTCAAGACTGTACAACATTGACAGAAAAGAGATTTTCCTGGACATAAAACCATCAATATACTACGTTACTGACAAAATGGAAATTTGATCAAATGAGCAGCATATATGTAAGCATGTTGCAGAAAATCAGAAATATAAAAGTGATGCTAAGAAAACAAATATGCTTAGTAAAAGTCAAGAAATGGTCCAGTCCTGCAGATACACAATTGTAAAATAATAATTATATGTTTAGTTCATGTATATAAAATAATTATATGTTTAGTTCATGTATATGGATGCTCAAGTGCAATATCAGATACAAAATTTAACTTTTAGTCTTTCCATGTATTTTGGGGAATTTGCAGCTTTCATAAAGAGTATCTTCAATTTAGCATTATATAAATCTATTCAAGCATGTCTATTTGGGAGGATGTTATTGCTCGGTGAGCTAAGTATATCACAAGCATAACATCTTGTCTTTAACAAAGCAAAAAGTACATTATTTCCCTTTATGTTCCAATGAGGCTTGTACAGTCATTTTTTTTTTCTAAGAGACCTCTTTGTATAGCTTCTTGCTTCCAAAGCCAGTAGCTTTTATTTTGCTTCAGTAACTTCCTATGAGTGTTTATTTTATCTCTCTTCTTCACTTATTTATTTTAAAGGCAGAGATTCTGGTATCTATGTCCTCAATTCTTTGAACAATATCAACCAAAGTTAAGCCATCTAAGCATCCATTGTAGCAAAGAAGGGGCTTCTTTTAATTTTATCACAGAAAGGTTCAACTCTGATTCTGCTACTGAAAGTAAATGCAGACGGAGGATGGTTTTAACAGGAAGAGTTGTATATCATTTTTGTCATTTAATGCCATAGCTAAGTAAAATTAATCCAGAGCAAACCTGAGTTGCTCATCCTTTGACAGCCATCATGAAAATCTTGTAAAGATTCCCAGTTGTAATACTTTCACCATACATCAGTAGAACCAATGTTTTATCTGCTCTGTCAAAGCAGGATTTTTTTCAGCTGACTGCGCATCTGGCATTTTCTCTGGTTGAAATAGAATATTGTAAGGTAGCTGCCATCATTCTCATCCCCATTGATAACTACGAAAATTAAACTCATGAGGATTTTAGTGGAATGTTTCTCTTTAGAAGAGCAACATATTTTTCTTATTTTACCATTCATATAATTCTGTATAAATGTCTGATACCTTAGCAATGAAATTATGTGATAAAATTCATAGATAAGTGGAAACATTTGAAATTCTTAAACTGTGGGCACTTATCTAACAATAGAATTACATGAAAAATTATTTTATCAGTATGGCGATAGTTGAAGCATCTTTCAGATTAGATGACCTAATAATACTTTGAGTAACAGTCAGCACATATTAGATTTTGACTACTCTGAATCAAAAGAGATCAGCTGTTACTTTGCTCCAATGGTCTGCTTAGAATTTCATGAGGTATTACAGAATATCTATTGTTACTTTTGTGATATATGCAGATTTGATTTTTTTTTTAAACCATAGTTGTTGATCACTCATGTCATGTCTTCATCTTTGATTATGTCCAAATATGCTTCATGGATTACTTCCAACATTTGGCCATGTCAGTGGTTTAGCACAATCACTCTCCTGGACTTGAACATCAGTTTTAGTGACTCAAGAAGAAGTGCAATAGACTTAGATTGGTAATGGGACTTTTCTTTCATCATAAGGCCATTCTATCCATAGCAATTTTTTCTTTTTACTACTTTAAGCTCTAAGTCATCCTCACTATGATAGGTAACATCATAAATTCTTTTCTAAAGTTTTGCGAATAAAGTTAGTATCCTGTGCAAAATTATCAGATGAAATATTTAATCTAATTTGTGTTTGCGTTTCTCCACAGCACTGAGCCAATTTATTGTGGTATTACAGTCTATGTGAATATATGGACATCATGTTCACTATCAGTCTGCAAATCACTGACTCTGAATTATGTCATGTGATGCATTGTGACCTCTAGTGCTTTGCACTTTCATCTGCATACTGTGAATTCACAATGTCATGTCTCTGTTTACAAGCATATCTTCCCAATAAATTAGGTGGCTGTATTAACATAATCCATCTGCCCCCATCATTTTTGCACAATGGGGTTGGGGTGTCAAACAAACAGTGACAATTATCTAGAGCAGAGATATTAAATAACCACTGGTGCTGTATGAGGGCTGGCAAATTCAGACGGAGGGACACAATGTCTAATATAAAAAGGAATGCAGGCAGTATAGCTAGAAAAGTAATGTGGTTGCTGCTGGTTTTAGATCCCTAATTTGCAGCCAGTAGTGACATAATATAGAACAATAAACTGAATAATATTTCCATAGCTACAACACAGGTCAAGCTGACCGAATGGTTTCTCTTTATGACCATAATTAATCACTCAACCTTTGGCCTCAGCTTCTAATTAAACACTCAACCTTTGGCTTCAGCTTCTTAAGTCAGATTCTCTGACAACTGTCAGTTATATTACATTCTGCTCTTGCACCTAACTTAAATGATAGAATACTTCAATCTGCAGACAGCATTTTAGTCCAGTGATTTTTTTTTTTATGTTGACATCAATGATGTATTTTTTTGTCCTGCAAAGAAACATTACACACAGTCTAAACACGCATAGCAACTGCATTAACAAACATATATATTTGAGTTGCTGGCTACACAGTCATCAGTTATATTTGCATTAATCATTTGCAAACATTTATCTCATTTTTATTTATACTTGCATGCTTGAGGAAAAAAAACAGTAGGCTGTCCAAGTTTAACAGAAAATGTAGTACAGGCTTCTTCTTGCCCTGTCAGGTACACCTAGAAGTTGAACATAACAGTGGCTGCTGAAATTAACATTTACTGTTTTAATCATGTCAACAGACTCATGCATGACAGTAACTTTCTTTGCTGCCATACTGCTTGAGGCATTTCTTCCTTTGTATTTTACATTAACTGTATTATTCAGTCTAGTGTCAAAAGACTGTTCATTTTAATTCTGTATGCATCTAAAGATTCAGCAAGCTCATTTAAGTACTCCACTGCTGTATACATATTTACAGCCTTTATTAGTGTTACTTCAGATTCAAACAAAACAGTTCTTTGTCATTTTTAATGTAATAAATTTACTCTGCAATGAATCAGTCAGTTCATTAAACTCACACTTAGCTCTGTATAGTAGTTGACTCACATATGCATAAATAGTCTAAGTAAACCCTGCTTTCTAGTGAAAAACAAATGACAAAACTACACAGCAAGTTTTTGAGCTTGCAACTTGGGTTTTTCATCTAAACCTGAAGCAGAGGTGTGAATATTGAATTTCTACATGCATTGCTTCCACCTTTCTTCCAAATTAACTTGTAATACCAGAAATGTTGGGGGAATGAACAGAGGGGGGTATTGGCTTCTTTTAATATACTTTGCAAGGGATTAGTTTGCTTCTATCTGAACTGCTTGACCTTAGACATATTCATGACATTTGTTATATCCATACCCCTTTTTGCTAAAATCTAATTTTGTGTGTGAGCATCTCTTATTTTATGCAGCTGTAAATTTTCTTGAGTAACAGACAACGTATGTTCTCTTTTAGGATCACAGTTCCCATTTTGCCTGGACTGGCACCTCTTACAACACAGCTGGTTTATTCACACCACATTACTTTTGGGTTGGCATATCTGCAGTTAGTTTCTGAAGTATTTCAAAACTCTGTATCCCATTCCCAGGCTACAACTTACTCCAATATGTTTCTTAGATGCAAAGTTAGTTCAGACATATTCAGTACAAACCTTGCAAGATACTGCATAATTCCTGCTAAATCAGTGCATCATCTTGATTAACAATGTAAAATAAATGCATTTGCACAATCATGAGGATTTTTTTTTCTGAAACTGGTTTTGAGTCCCTCTGGCATTAGAACATGACTCATTTTAGACTTGCCAGTCTGATTTTACATTTGCTTCTTTAGCTTGAATTTATGTTCTTTGGATAGCAGCTGTCTCCACTTGAGTCTGAGCTCCATGGTAAGCAATTATTTTTTTTTTTATATTTACAACACTTTCCAAGCCTTCAGCTGCTTTGTCAACAGCCCAGTAAAATGCCTGTAATGCTGATGAAATAAAGTCTTCAGAACCAGTACCTTCCTACTGGTGTTTTAAATGTACACAATCTGGAGATTACTTGTCATATTGTACTGAAAAATAATTGTCATTCAGACCACCACTTTTTGATCCTCAAGTAGTGGGTAATGATCTCTCAATCACTTTATTCAGACTTTGAAGATCTGCACGAGTTTTAACTTTCTTTATAACAGTGGTTATACTATTGAACCACTGCTTCGTAATGACAAAGTTTTTTTTTCCTTCAGTTTCTATTCAACTTTACTTCCAAGTGGTATGGGTACTTTAGGAGTGCAAATCTCTGGCACTGTATCAGGTTTTCTTTGGATAGCATATTCTCCTAGTATGCTTCCTAAGCCTAGGAACAAATCAGCATAGTCATGCTGGATAATATGGTCCTGTTTCTGCACAAGTGCAACTACATGATAAAGAACACTGATTATATATTTTTTTTAAATCTCTGTACTGATGTATCAGAAGTTTCTAAATTAGCAGTGGCAGATTAGATTAACAATACAAAAGTGCCAAATAGCATTTTCTTATAAGCAACTGCAATCTGCACAGATTTTATGACAGTTGTGTATTAAATGGACAGAATAAGAAATTTAGATTGGGCACTAGTGCAGACTCATTTCAAAGTTTACAGCACCAATAAATAATTTATTTTCATAACTCTGTTCAACAACCTGCAAATTATTTTGAAAATTCTTATTGTTCAATTTATACATTCTGGAAAAATGTCCTTTTCTATAATATTTTCTACAGGATTTATTAAAACCTGTACTTTTTATGGCATGCCTATAGCTACTGCAAGCCTTAATTTCAGTGATCACACCTCCATCTTACATCCCTTCCCTAGTGGTACACTGTCTCATAGTTTCTAATTTTACAGGGCAATAACATATGCATGAACTGGCTATGTAGGACAAGAAAACAAATGCAGTACAAGTAGGAAAAATCCCATTGTTTTTTGTCTGGCAGTTAGTGCAGAAATGTAATACTGTGAGCTGCATCCTGTTGGTGAGGGTTTGATTCTCCTTAGAAACTTTGTTACAGAATGACTGAAATGTAGACTATTTTCCAGAGATTTAGATGAAAGCACAGCAGGGATATCAACCTCACCACCTTTCTTTCTTGCCTAGCTTCCCACTAATGATGAGGTCTGAGACCAGTGCATGGAAGTTCCCTGTATGAGGTGGACTCCTAATCAGTATGGTCAGCTGGAAGAGATGTACTAAACTGCCTCATCAACCTGGGGAGGAAGGGCAACTTGTAACAGCGAAAGACAGTAAGGGTTATGGATTAAAAAAAAAATGGTTGGGTACCACTACCAACATAAACCCCAGAAAAGGTGCACAAGGATGGAAGTGAAATATTAAAACAATGAGTATTCTTGAGCATCTACAACTAGGGCAAATTAAATTTGTAACAGCCATATTATGCTTATCGTATTGTCTATTGTAATAACTTCCTAGAAAGATTCCCAAAGCTATTACACTTTGGAGTGGTTAGACCTGAGGAGTAGTAAGTTAAGAGAGGCTCTGTAAGATGACTGTGGTAAACCCTGCCCTTGCCCTGGAAAAGATACCAACGTTGTAATGCTTTGAAAAAGTATGAACTGATGACCATGTATTCCACTTCTGAAACAGAGTGCTGACCCTCTTAGAAAAGTGGCAGTGGCTGTAGTGGTACAAGTAGAATGTAACTTTTGCTTACCCTAGTACAGTTCTTGCCATGGAATGAATAGCAAAAGGAGTTATGCATTTAGAAACTGCCACCTTGTGCAATGGACACATTTTCCTTGTCTCTTTTCAATTGTCTGACTATTAATCTCAAGATACCTATGCACATCTAGAGAATGCAAGATATTTTCCCCCTTTGTTTTTAGAGGTTGGGTAAAAACAGGGAGATGAATGGCTTAATTCATGAAGGCAGGTATAGTGTTGTGTGACTCTCATTGCCAGATGAGAAAGGGTTCTTTGCACATGGTAACCTGTAGTTCTGATATGCACCTTGCGCATATGACACCAATTAGAAATACAGTATTCCAGGACAGATTCTTGAGAAGAACAGAGCAGTACTAGCTAGTTCAAGTAAAGCAACGCTAGCTGTTCTAGAACATAACTGAACTGACAAAGGTGTTTTTTTTTTTTTAAGGAGGCCTTCAGTTCAAGACATCCTTTTTTTAAGGAGGCCTTCAGTTCAAGACATCCTTTTTTTATGGAGGCCTTCAGTTCCAGTTCAAGACACCCTTTAAAGTATTTTACAGATAATCTGGAATAGAATGGAGGGATTCAAGGCAAACATGCTGAAACAGCAGACACATACACCTTCAATGAGGTGTAAAACAGTCCATATTTGAAATGAGTGGACAGGTAATTTATGACCAAGCATATGAGGACTGGGGGGGGGGGGGGGGTCAGGCTCCAGCCCTAATTTTGACAAGTATTTTAACACTGTATTAAAGAGAAAAAAATCAAGGCAATACATAGAGAGTGTATCCCTTTACCAGCTGTGTTTCTTTTCCTGAAAACTTCACATGTAGACAGAATTCTCATCCAAAAATAGAAGCTTGCTTTTAGACGAGTGTTTTTGACCTTGTGAGGGCTTCTAAAATAAATAATGTTTGGACTGGAAAACTGCCTCACTATGACTTTTCTGAAGAAAAGAAGCAATACAGCAGGTAATGGGACAGTCTTTTCTGTAATAGCCATAGTTTTGTTTTCGCCTTATATGGAAATAAGTGTGTCCCTATTTTCAAACAAGTACGTTTCTAGCATAGGGCTGGAGAATAGCTATGGCTTCAAGATAGGATCTTATAATAATTTACCTTGGGCAACAAAGGGAGAATCTTTTTGATTTTGTTGGGTATGACTTCCCCGTATTAGTTTCATAACCTTTAATAAGATAGAAAGCATTTACTGGGAAACAAATGCCTGTAAGGAACGAGAGCTAGATCCACGATGTTCATCGTGCATACAGCTGCAGTCATAACAGATGGGTTATCCTGCCGTCAGACGGGTCCTCGGTCAGCCGAATTGCAAAGTCTAGGTCGGTTGTCGTCGCTTCCTCCCTGACGTCAGTGTGGCAGGGGTATAAAAGAGGCAGCCGATGCCATTTTCTCCAGTCTTTCTTGCCGCGCGGTGCCCGAAGCAGAAGCAGTTCACAAGTGCCGGTCAGCCAGCTCCTGAGATTTACGAAAGTATTTCAGCCGAAGTCTTCTTGAAAGCTAAGTACCCCATTGGGGAAACTTTTCTTGCCTCAGACAAAGTTAGGAAGCAAATACTGCATAAGGATTTCCACTCTTACTGTATACCTTGCTTAGGCCCAGACCACGTCGTCTCGGCCTGCCGTTTTTGTGCTAGATTCAACAAATGCACTATTAAGCGCCGTGTGGAGTTCGCCCTTCACTTTTTTGGCAAAAAATTTAATTATATTATGTCGGATACTCCGACTCCAGTTTTGAGCAAAAAACGCAAAGATAAGGACCGGCATACGAGGTCCGCACCACCTACTGATGCCACACTAAGGCTGACTACCGGTTCTCCGGTACTCAGCGAGGCGCCTACGCAGCCCCTGAGTATCGATGACAATGCATTACCGGTGTCTTCAGTACCCGAGGTTGCAGGCTCCTCGGCCCCCATTCCTACTACAGATACCGACGCCACTCCTGGCAGGGAAACTCAGAATTTAGACAGGCCTGCCTTTTCTCAAGGGGTCTTCAGGCCTTCCTCCTTCTCTATTAAAACCTTCACTAAATCTAAAACAGCCATGAAAACCAAAAAACAGGTTCCTCAGACACCCGCTCAAGGCACCATGCCTAAAAAGCAGATGCTTAAAATGGCTGAGGATTTGATTACTCTTATCAGGGGTTCTCAACCCCCCTCTGACAAAAGGCCTAGATTAGAGGAAGACTACCCTTCCTCAGATCAAGCTTCTATTACCTCAGAACTATCTGAGGAACAGGACTGTGCCTATTCTCCATTCAAAGACTCTGATGCAGAGGAGTCTATTCCCTCAGTCTCCCCCCCCTGAGAACTTCTCTTTTGGGGAAACCCTGCATACATTGAGGGAACACTTTCACTGGGAAGGCCAAGATAATTCAGATTCCAAGAAAAGGCTCAGGGAATTTCTTCTGCTCCCCCAGCATAGGCCTCTGGCTATCCCTCCTGTTTTAGATATATTGGATGATGTGTACACAGAAGCCAGCCTTAATCCTGATTCTTTGCCTCCAGCTTCTGTTAAACCAGACAGGTATTACCGGGTTCCTGATTCTCACCAGTTCCTATATAAAAGCCATACTGCTGACCCAGAAACTATTTCACAGGGTCCCAAGGGAATTAAGGCCTCTACTGCTAAAAACCCATTACCTTCAGAGAGAGATTCCAGATCTTTAGAAAGGTGGGGGGAAAAAGGTGTACACCTCGGCCACTTTAACCATGAGGGCATTAAACTCTCAGTTCCATATGTTAAAGTATCAACAGTTTTTGATATCTCAGCTGAAAAGCAAAATGACAAAACCAGAACAACCAGATTTAAAAGAGTTGCAGGATTTGTTGCATGGTGCAGAGCAAGTGGGTAAACATACCTTGCAGTGTGGTTTTGATGCTTTAGAGGCCTCATGTAGAGCTGCTGTTACGGGGTCTGTTATACGTAGGCATGCTTGGCTCAAAGAGCAAACCTTACCAGATCATGTCAAAGCTAAATTATTAGATGCACCTCTTCAAAAAGATGTACTGTTTGGTGTTAAAGCAGAGGAGGTGCTAAAGAAAATGGAGGAAAAAGCGAAATTAATGCAAACAGTGAAACATTTCCTGCAGGTACAGCCTCCACGTTTCAGCAGAAACTGGCCTTCAAAAAATTGGTCCTTTCCAGCCACGGACAGACCTCAAAGGGGCAGATACAGGCATCCAAGGGGTAGAGGGCAACCTCAAGGATCTTTCAGAGCCAGACAGTGGCAAGCACCAACCCCAAGAGGTGGAGAAGATAGATCACAGTCTTTCAGAAAACAGACACAATGACTTCCCCCTACACCTGCCAAGCAAAGCTTTAATGGCAGCACCTTTGGCTGGAAAACTGACATTATTCTCAAAAAATTGGCATATTGTTACAAAAGACAAATGGATTCTGGACATTATAGACAGAGGCTACAGGTTCCACTTTCACACCCTTCCAAAAATGAGAGGCATGCCAAACCTGCCACAAAATCAAAGGGCAGAGGCTCAAAACAAATTTCAGCTCTCATGGACATGAAAGCAATTCAAGAGGTACCTGCAAAAGAACAAGGTCAAGGGTTTTATTCCAGACTATTCCTGGTACCAAGGAAAGACAAAGATTGGAGACCTATCTTAGACCTATCTATCCTAAACACATATCTACAGGTGCCAAAATTCAAGATGCTCACATTACAGCAGCTTCTTCCCATGCTGGGCAAGGAGTCTTGGCTGGTAACATTGGACCTCAAGGAGGCATACCTGCATGTCCCTATCAGACAAGATTGCAGAAGATACCTCAGATTTCTTGCAGGTTCAACCCATTACCAATTCTCTGCATTGCTCTTTGGCTTATCTACTGCGCCCAGAGTGTTTACGAAATGCCTGGCATCAGTAATCGCCTTCTGCAGACTACAAGGGATACAAATCTACCCATATCTGGACGACTGCCTGATCCAAGTGGACAGCAAGAACATAGTACTGCAGCACCTGGCGTTTGTAATAAAACTGTTGAACTTCCTGGGATACACAGTCAACAAAAAGAAATTAAAACTAATACCCTCTCAAGAAATAATTTTCCTGGGTGCCAACTTGGATACAACCACCCAGATGGCCTACCTCACGCCAGACAAGCAAGGGCAACTGTCTCAATACTTCAGAAAAATGGCAACTTACACCAGGCTAACTGCAAGGAAAGTCCTGCTGGCTCTGGGATTCATGGCATCTTGCATCCTACTTATCCCATTTGCAAAGCTGCATATGAGGAAACTTCAATGGTACCTAAAAAACTTATGGTCTCAACACAGCTACAGCTTGGAAACAATTATACTGGTCTCAAGCTTGCCAAAGAAACACAGGTCGTCCTTTTTGTGTACCTCAAGCAACTCAAATCATCACAACAGACGCCTCAGACTACGCATGGGGAGCACACATGACAAATCAGTGCATTCAGGGAAAATGGGCATGAAAAGAGAAGCTCCTTCAAATCAACCAAAAGGAAATGCTAGCCATGCAAAAGGCTATTATGACCTTCAAAGACCTACTGCATCCAGGCCAGCTATTGATAAGGACAGACAACACCACAGTCATGTGGTACATAAACAAACAGGGGGGAACTCATTCATACCCCCTGACAGGCAAGCCATGACCCTATGGAACACAGCACTGGAATTGAAAATTCAACTACAGGCACAATTCCTGCCAGGGAAGGAAAACACACTGGCTGACAACCTAAGCAGAAATATGACAGATCCACACAAATGGAAGTTGCATCCTCAAATTTTCACAAAGATAACTCAGGCATGGGGACAGCCAGACATAGATCTCTTTGCTACCCACAGAAATTGCCAGTTGAAAAAATTTTGTTCAAAGACCTATCATCCACAGGCCTGGAAAGTGGACGCACTTTCCTTCAATTGGGCAACATTGACAGTCTATGCCTTCCCGCCTCTTCCTCTGCTGCCCAAAGTTCTATTAAAAGCCAGAGCAGAGAGGCTGAAAATGATTCTCATTGCTCCAGACTGGCCAAGGCAACACTGGTATCCGCTCCTGAAGAACCTCTAGTCCCTCTTCTGTTGTCCCAGCACAACTACAAAGCTCTTCACAGCCATCTCAAAACTCTAAATCTAGCTGCATGGAGAATTCCTTGATTTCCCAACAGTTTCTACTCTCCAAGGAGGTGCAGGATGTCATCTTGGAGGCCAGATGACCTTCTACTAGAAAGGCCTACTCCGCCAAATGGAAACGATTTTGTGCCTGGAATCAAAAGAAGGGACAGAATCCTTGGGTAATAAATATACCTCAAATTTTACAGTACCTAGCTGAGATGTTAAACAATGGACTTTCCTTCTCCTCCATCAAGATCCACGCTTCAGCCATTTCTGAACAATACAACACAGATCCTCCTTTATTCTCTCATCCTCTCTTAAGGCAGTTCCTCAGAGGGGCAAAGAATATAAAACCCCCAAGGAAACTACCAGTCCCTGCTTGGGACCTCAACTTCGTATTGGAAAAGCTGACCCTTCCTCCCTTCGAGCCAGCTTCTTCATCAGAGTTACAGTACTTGTCATGGAAAACAGCCTTTCTTCTGGCTATCACCTCAGCTCGCAGGGTTTCGGAGCTACAGGCCCTCATGGCTGTGCAACCATTTATCATTTTCCATCAGGACAGACTTTCCTTATGAACCAACCCTACCTTTATGCCAAAGGTAGTATCCAGTATAGCCTTGAATCAGACTATCCACTTACCTACCTTTTATCCTAATCCACAAAACAAAGGGGAAAGACTACTACATTCCTTGGACATTCACAGACAACTTCGTTATTATTTGGACAGGACAAAGCCATTCAGGAAATCTGAGCAACTCTTTGTGTCCTATGCTGCAGGTGCTCAAGGAAAGGCTATTTCCAAACAGACAATTTCAAAATGGATAGCCCACTGCATATGCTTTTGTTACTCATTTCATGGAAAAACTGTGCCTGCATGCATCAGATCCCACTCCACCAGAGCTACACCTACCTCTGCAGCCTTCCTCAGGGGGGTCCCTACCAAGGATATTTTGGAAGCAGCCACCTGGAGTTCAGTGCACACTTTCTCCAAGCACTATCACCACCCACTATTCTCTAAATCTAGAGTGGGCTTTGCCACAGCAGTCCTGCAGGGCATCCTAGTCCCTCCTAGTTCCACTTAGTGCCTACCACCCTTACTTAGCTTTGGGATTCTACCCATCTGTTATGACTGCAGCTGTATGCATGATGAACATAGTACAGTTTTATACCTACCATAAATGTAGATGTTCGAGTGCTCATACAGCTGCAGTCCAGGTTTCCCTCCCTCCAACCCCTCTTAGGACAGGCCTTATGACAAACCCTCTTCATTTAACCTTTTGGGGTACTCTTTTATGGTGTATTTGCTTGCAGCTACTGTTTTTGATTTATCAACATTGCATTTTTGCATAACATTATGTTTGCCTTCCTTCTGGGGGCACCTGACATCTGGGGCAAGAAAAACTGAAGAAAATGGTGTCGGCTGCCTCTTTTATACCCCTGCCGCACTGACGTCAGGGAAGAAGTGATGGCAACCGACGCCGGACCTAGACTTTGGGATTCGGCCGACCGAGGACCCGCCTGATGGCAGGATAACCCATCTGTTATGACTGCAGCTGTATGAGCACTCGAACATCTACATTTATGGTAGGTACAAAACTGTACTTTCAGCCTTGTCTTCAGGTTGGGGGTGTATGAGACTGTTTTGAGTCAAGATATTCATGCTTTGAGGTAACATTAAAGGATACCAGTAGCATTTTAGTCTCCATTAACATGTAATGCCCTGAGGAAAGAAGAGTGATTATGAAATGAACAACTTTGTATATTTCCTGAACTGTGGTACACATTATATCCTTTCCTTGATTAGCATGGGGGGGGGGGGGGACTGGAGGATGTATTACTTGTTTTAAATTAATTTCAGTCACAAGAAAGGAGGGATTAGTTTAAACAGAAACTGTATCCATGTGGAATACCAAACAGAGAGAATTAGAAGACAAGACCTGTATTTCTGAAACCCTTTTGGCTGACATAACTGCTACCAGAAGGTGTTTTCCCTTGACATTTTAGTTGTGTCACGATGGGTGTCTCAAAAGGGAGGTTTGCAAGGGATTTGAGAATAAAATTTAGATCCTAAGGAGGAGCAATATCCTTTACAGGAGAACAAAGCAGGAGAGTTTCTCTGAGAAAGGGTTTACATAATTTGTATGAGGCAACCGGATGAGATTTGTAGTCATAGAAATTTTGAAATGGAAGCAAGCTGAACCTCTATCAAATAATTCTGACAGAAATTGAAAAGTCTGAGGGAGAGAAGCAATAAATGGATTTATACCCAGACTGAGAAATGTTTATGTTTCCTTATGGACAGAGTCCTTTTGTGATGCAGAGATGATCCATACTACACTGGTACAAACCAAAGGGTCTTTGGCCATTAAGAGAAAGCATGTGGTTATTTTATGGGGAAGTAAGTCCAAGTGAGTCTGCACAGATAGGTGAAAGGTTTGGTCATGGATCTAGAATCAAGGGGGGCTTCTTAACATGAGGCCTAGCAAAGGGGAATCATATCTGCCTAGGCTAAAATGATGCAGTGAGGATCACTGTGGCTTTGGATTATGCTGCTTTCTGCAAGATCCTGGGTATTAGGGAAAGTAGAGGAAAGGCATACAGTTGTTTGGGGGGGGGCACTGTCTGAGAAGAGCATCTCTTGGTGACAGTTCTTCTGGGGGAATTAGGAAAAACACCTACTGGACTTAATGTTAGTGGAGGATGCAAAAAATACCACAGCATGGCTGGCTCTAGCAGCTGAAAATTCTTTGTGCTGCTGTGGTATTCAGAGGCCACCCGTGAGAAATCAGAATGGATTTGTTGAGCTTGATTGAAAGATACTAATTTTCCTCAAAGTGTGTGTTGCTATCAGAAAGTGATTAAAAGTGATCACCCTTTGCTAAACCCTCATGGCCTCTTGACATAGAAGAAAGATTTAGGTTCCTCCTTGCTTGTTCAAACACCATACTACCAACAAACTGTTGGTCTGAATGGAGATTACACCCAGAGGGAAATGGTCCTGAAATCCCTGTGCAAGGAAGGATGCTGTCATCTTCAGAATATTTGTGTGAAGATTGTCCTGTCTGATTTCATGTCCCTTGGATCATCCTCCCATCAAAATACTCCTACCCCAATGAGGAGGCGACATCCATGGTGGTCATTGCAGTTGGTAGAGGAAGTTGGAACAGTCTGCCTTTCGAAACTGTGGGAGAAGTGAGCCACTACCACCAACTTTTCCACAGCTGAGAAATTACTGTTGAAGTGGATGGACAGTTGGAATTTTGAGACCACTAAACTCAATAGCCACTGAAAAATGTGCATGTAAAAGCATGTATACTAGACCCAAAACTCCTAGAATCCAGGTTGGAGAATGTGAAGAATGGTTCAAGAGATGTTGGACTGAATTTCTGAGGGACTGCATCCTTTCCAAGGAAAAGCTCACTGTGCTGGTTACTCTGACGAGACGGCATTAGACAAAACAGATTAGAGGCTTGATTTCTCACAGTTTACAGAGATGTCTAAGTACAGGAAGAGGTGTAAAAAGCCTCTGGCTTCTATTAATGACTCCCTAGTAGTAGCAACAAGAGGTTAGTTGTGTTGATATGGGGACACACACATCCCCCAAAGTCATATTTGAGCTGTGACTGTTGCCATGCACTTGAACACCTGAGGGGCTAAGGTGAGACTGAAGGGCAGGGCTGTGAATCGAGAGTGACTAGCCTCCAGCCAGAAGCCCAAAAACGTCTGCAATGCCTTTGCAATTCTGATATGGAAGTTGGGATTCTGAAGGTCTATCAAGTACATCTGTTTTTTTTTTTTGACATGGCAAAATTGACTGCAACATGACTATTCTGAAGAGAGCCTTTTTAATGTAGAGGCTTAGGCTGCTGAGATCCAAAATTTGCCTAAGGTTGTTTTTATTTATTTATTTTACATTTGTTGACTGGGTTAGTCTGGCTGCGCAGAAGCCCTTTTTCAGCAGTGACCCGGGGAGAAAAGCTCCAATTGAGTACAAATATAGCAGTCTAGTATTATGATTACACAACATATTCTAACACTAGAGTAAGCAATACAAACAACTATTTACAATATTTACATTACAATCCAGATTAAACAGTAGTTTTGTAGTAAGGCTTTACAGAGTATATCAAAGAAGTAGGATGTGAAGATGAGTGTGGGTAACAAAGAGATGTTATGTGATCCTATCTCGCCTACATTCTGTACTGATGGGCTCGGAGCCGATCCTCGGCTCTGACTCGGCACGCTATGCTATAGAGCGAAGCCTCTTATTGGCTGAGCTATTCTCTATCCCAGGATGCACCACCACCACTTCCCTAGATCTCGTTTGCCGCTTACAAGCTAGGACGTGGTCTCGAACTTGGCTGAGCTAAGTGCTTTTTTTCTGAAAGTTTTTCTGTCAGGAAATTCCTTAATCTTTACCCAAAAGCTGTTTTAACAGCTATCGTTGTGTATAAGTGTGTTTTTCAATATTTTTTGTGGTAATTTTGTGTGATTGAACAGGGAAAGGTTTCCGTTTAAGTTAGAGGAGCCTTCCCTTATTTCTTTAGTGAGTCTTCTTATTTTGTGGAGAGGTCAAGTACCTGTTTGAGTTAGAGGGTTCTTGTCCCTCTCTTATTTCTTTGGTGTATTGTATTGTATTTGTATTTGTACTTTTTTTTGAGCTTTCAACTCTAGTTTAAAAAAAAAAAAAGTTTTTTTTATTGTTGTTTAAATCTTTTACTAAAGTGACATACTTTGTGTTTTTTCCTCTGATAAACTGAGTATTCTACAGGCATTATGTCTAAAGAGCATAGACCCTCAGGATTTAAGAAGTGCACGAGATGCAATTATAAAATGTTCATCACCGATGATCACTCCTCGTGCGTGTACTGTTTAGGCGCCAAACACCTACAGGAGTCTTGCAGCGTGTGTCACGCTTTTTCCTCTAGGGTCCTCCAAGAGAGGAAGAATAAATTAATCTTAAAAGGGCTTATCAAACCCTCCTTCGAGGAGGCCTTATCTTCCTCTCCAGCTAAGAAAAAGAAAGCGTCGGCTCCGACCAGCCCGTCGGAACCGACCACTAAGAAATCTAGGCAGGCTTCTCCATCGGCTCCATCGGCTCCACAGACTTCGGAGGCAAGGGCGGAACGGTCTGCCCCGATGCCTCCAGTCTCGACTACTCTGCTTTCGGAGCCGATGGCTGGGGCTTCGAGAGGCGGGTCACCTTCATCGGCTCCACTGATTTTGGAGCCGATGAGGGTTGCCGGCTCAGACTCTTCCCCTTCGGCGCCGAAGCCCTCCTCAGCACCGAGGGAAATTGTTTTGGAATCTCCCTCGGCACCAATACTGGTCGAGTCTATTTGGAGCCGGTCCCCTAGTCCTTCGGAGCCGATGGAGAAGTCGGTTCGGGCCCGGTCGGTCTCCTCCCGATCTTCCAAGATGTCGTTTCAGACATCGACAGGGTGCTCCTAAGACTGTTTCAGTCTCCTGTATTTCAGAAATTAGTTTCGGCTCCAGCCCATTCGGCTTCAGAGCCGATGGCCCACCCTGTAGTTCTGGTTCCTCCTCCAACAGCCTCGGCACCGTTGGAGCCGGTGCTGGTGGAGCCAATGGAGGTTTTCGGGTCGGCTCCGACCCTTACTCCAACTCCGGCTCTTGAGTCGGAGTTTGGTACATGGACCTCCTCGGTCGGCCCCGGGGGGGATGCATCGGGACCGATGTTTTCAGTTCCGAGCCTTCCTCTCGGTGCGTCGGCTGCGGGGGTACCGTCTACTGTTGTGGCCATGGGGGTTGGACCTTCCCAGGACTCTGGCGGTCCGGCCTTCAGGGCCATGAGGAGTGCTTTGGTCAAATCTTCTTTGGCTACCTCCACGGTCTCACCGGCACCTTCCCTACACACGGAGACTGGGTCTTTGGTAGTCCCCCTGTCACTAGACAGCGGAGCCCCGGGGCCTGAGGTCACCCCAGTGGGGTTCCCTCCTGGAGGTCCCTCTGAAGCTTCTTCGAGGAACCCCAAGGAAAAGACTGTGCAAGAGGAAGCACGCCGACTCCCCGATGAGTCTCTCACGCCGGACACCGATCTTGATGATGCGGAAGGGTCCCTAAGTCGTCCTCAGATGATGTCTCCTTTGCAGACATCTTGGAAGCCCTCAAACAACGAGGCGGCTGGCATTCCAAACCCCCTTCCGCTGACGAGTCGGTGTTCCTCAAGGCCTTCGGGGCTCAGCCCTCTGCCTCCTGGGTGTCTCCGCCCTTCGACGAGCTCCTAGATTTGATCTGTCAAAGGGCGTGGGAGCATCCAGACTCTGTGGAACCGGTGCCTGCTCGCCCAAATAAATTCTTATCTGCACCCCCAGAGAAGGAGTTTCTGACCAAAGGTGTGGCTGTAGATGCCCTGGTGGTGGCATCTGCTACCCAACAAGATGTAGCAGAGGCTTCGACGTCCGTCCATCCTCCTAATAAGGAGTCTAGGAGCATGGATCGGTACGGGAAGCGCATCCTCAGTTCAGCGGCCTTTACTTTAAGGTCCCTGAACTATTTAACGCACTTCACTAGATTTCAGAGGGATCTGATCAAGGAGCTTTCAGATACCCTCTTGGGTAACCTACCTGAGCAGCTGGCCCAGATGGTTGGCTCTCAGTTGGCTACGCTGTCATCGATATCAAACTCATCCATGAGGCTCATTTCATATGCAGCCGAGGGGGCGAGTAGAACGGTGGGTACGGGTGTTGCTCTACGGAGGCAAGCCTGGCTCTGCCTGTGTCATTTTGCGGAAGCCTTTAAGTCTTCCTTTGCCGACGCTCCCTTTGATGGGTCCTCTTTGTTTGGACCCAAGGTAAAGGACACATTGACCCGCTGCGAGCAAGAAGGTAAGACTTTGACTGTCAGGGCACAATTTTCCACTCCCTTCAGCCTTACCCCAAGGCTAAAAGAGGAGGGAAAATGTGGTTCCAGAATCCCAGAAGTCTTATCCCTCGCAGCAGGACGATCCCCCTTCTAGAGGCAGAGGAGGGGGAAATTTTTCTGGAAGACGCCGTCCCAGAGGCGGCAGAGTCCTTTCGTGGCTCTTCAGCCTTCCACAATCCCTGAAGGATTGCCCGACTGTGCAGCTCCGGAGCCAGTCGGTGGTAATTTTTCGAGGCACCTAAAAGCCTGGGAAGGTATCACTCAGGACCGATGGGTGCTTCGAATCATCGCCGGAGGTTACGCCATCCCCTTTTCACACCCTCCACTGCCGTCCAAGAAAATCCCGGACCCGCCACCCAGTCAACGGGAAATCGCAGCCTTAGAAATCTCAAAGCTGCTTCAAAAAGGAGTCATCCAACCAGTCCCCGCAGACCAGATCAGATTAGGGACTTACTCAAGATTCTTTTTGGTGCCAAAAAAGACCGGGGACTTGAGGCCCATTTTGGATCTCAGCATCCTAAATCGATCAGTCAAAAAGTCCAAGTTCCGAATGGTCACCTTACAATCCTTGCTCCCACTGTTGGAGAAAGGTGTTTGGATGTGCTCCATAGATCTCAAGGATGCCTATTATCATATCCTGATAGATCAGGCATCCAGGAGACATTTGCGCTTCAGCCTGGGAGACAGTCATTTTCAGTTCTGCGCACTGCCCTTTGGTCTCACCACAGCCCCCAGGGTGTTCACCAAATGTTTGGCAGTCGTGACTGCTCACCTGAGGAGTCTAGGATTCCAGGTGTTTCCGTATCTGGACGACTGGCTCCTAACTGCCACCTCCAGGCATCTACTATTGCAGAACCTACAAGCTACCATATCACTAGGCACTTCCCTTGGAATCACCTTCAATTGGCCAAAGTCTGTGTTGCTACCATCTCAGTGCATAAGGTTCATCGGAGTAGAGATAGACTCAAACCAAATGTGGGTCTATCTTCCTACAGAAAGGATACAGACTATACAGGCTCAAGTCCGAGCCTTGCTTCTCAGATCCAAAGCTCCAGCCAGGATGGTCCTGCAGCTATTAGGCTCTATGTCGGCCACTGTTCTCCTAGTCCCCTTAGCAAGATTGCATATGAGAATTCTCCAGTGGCTCCTATCCACACAGTGGTCCTTCCAGAATCTCCCTCTCAGTCACCTCATACGGATCACGGAAACCTGCAAACGGGATCTTTGCTGGTGGCTGGTGCCCTCCAATCTGGATCAGGGACGACCCTTTGTTCCACCTCCTCCTATGGCCACATTGACGACGGACGCCTCCCAGATGGGGTGGGGGGGGCATTACCTGGGCAGGTCAGTCCAAGGCAAATGGCATTCAGAAGAGAGTCTCCTTCATATCAACATTTTAGAAATGAGGGCGGTGTTTCTGTCTCTACAAGCCCTCCACGATTACCTCCCTCAGGGCGTAATTGCCATTCACTCCGACAACATGTCAGTAGTCTGGTATCTGAACAAGCAGGGAGGGACCAGATCCTACCCCCTTTGCAGAGAGGCCATGAGAGTTTGGGAATGGGCAGTGGCGACTAGACGTTTTCTGGTAGCGACTCATATCCCTGGCAGGTCCAACGTGATAGCCGACAGACTAAGCAGAACTATTCTCTCTCCTCACGAGTGGTCTCTGAATGATGCAGTGACAACTCAGATCTTCAGCAGATGGGGAACTCCTTGTTGCGACCTTTTCGCAACCCCGCTGAACACAAAGTGCAGAAAGTTCTTCTCTCTCACTCCAGCTCCGGGGGAGAGTCCTATGGATGCATTAGCCCATCCTTGGCCCACCGGCTTGCTATACGCCTTCCCTCCAGTTCCCCTCCTTCCCAGAGTGATCCAAAAGGCGTCTCACTTGGGGAGCAAAATAATTTTAGTTGCCCCTTACTGGCCTCATCAGGTATGGTTCCCCTATCTTCGGAAATATGCACTGGACGGACCATGGTTCCTGGATCAGATCCCAGACCTATTAATTCATCAGTCGGGACAACTCCATCAGTCACTTCACACTTTGAAGTTAACAGCTTTGCTCCTCCTCTTCCGACTATAGTCAGGAGTCACACTTTAGACCCGGAAGTCATACGTATTTTATCCTTGGCCCACAAGTCTGCCACTAAGAAATTGTATACTAGCAAATGGAAGAGATTTGCTATTTGGGCTCAACTCCGGGGTCTAGATCCCATCACTGTTCCGGTGTCAGAAGTCCTGAAATTTCTAACTTCCCTATTCAATCAAGGTTCTTCAGTCTCTACCATCAAGGTCCAATTGGCAGCTATTTCCAATTTTCATGAATCTATAAACCCACCTTTAATGAGCAACAGATTGTGTAAAACCTTCATTAAAGGTGCTGCGCTTTTACGACCTCCGATTTCTCATCCTGCTCCTCTGTGGGATCTCAATGTGGTATTACGTGCCTTAACCTCCTCCCCTTTCGAACCGGCAGCAACATGTGATTTGAAACTTCTTTCTTGGAAAACCGCCTTTCTGGTCATGATTACTTCTGCCAGAAGGGTTTCAGAGCTTCAAGCTCTATCTGTAAAACCACCGTACCTGGTTTTTCACAAAGATAGAGTATCCCTCAGGCTTAATCCATCCTTTGTCCCTAAAGTTTGTTCCAGTTTTTGCCTGCAACAGTCATTAGAACTTCCAGTTTTCTTTCCAAAGTACTCAAACAAAGCGGAATACATCTTCCATACATTGGATGTTCACAGGCAATTGCATTTTTATTTAGACAGGACCCAACAAACACGGAAAACAGATCAATTGTTTGTGTCCTTTTCAGATAATAAATTGGGCAAAGCCGTCACAAAGGTCACTATTGCCAAATGGATCAGGGACTGTATTACTCAGGCTTATTCCTCTTCTAATAAAGAGCTTACAACCTCTGTCAAAGCTCACTCTACAAGAGCTATGGCTACTTCAATAGCATTCCATTCTAAGCTTGCCATTAGTGACATTTGTGCTGCGGCTACGTGGTCTTCCCCACACACCTTCATTTCCCACTACAAATTGGATGTGGCATCTCGAGGGAGAGCTTCATTTGGTTCCACAGTGCTCAGGAGTGTTTTCCAGTGAGCCACCCAGGAATTAGGTGCTAGGGGCGCTGTCCCATCAGTACAGAATGTAGGCGAGATAGGATCACATAACATCTTTTAGTTATGTACTTACCATAACTTTAGATGTTTGGGATCCATCTCGCCTACATTCCTAATAACCCACCCTCCTTCCCCCTGCCTTGGAGATCAGAAGAGATCAGACGGTCCGAGTTTCATCTTGAAACATCTGGCAATGTTATATAAACAGTTATGTGTGTGTGCATGAGTGCGGACAAACAAGATCTGGGGAAGTGGTGGTGGTGCATCCTGGGATAGAGAATAGCTCAGCCAATAAGAGGCTTCGCTCTATAGCATAGCGTGCCAAGTCGGAGCCGAGGATCGGCTCCGAGCCCATCAGTACAGAATGTAGGCGAGATGGATCCCAAACATCTAAAGTTATGGTAAGTACATAACTAAAAGTTTTTTTTGTTGGCACTAAAAAGAATCTTGAATAGACAACCAATGCTCAATGGTCTGCTGGAGGCTCTTGAATAGATCTTTTGTGAAGAAGAGAGATGATTTCTTCTCTGGCTGCTTTTTGCTAATGGGGCAGAACATTTGAAAGCAGGAAGGTTTGCTTGGGAAAAGGGTATTATATAGCTTCTGGACAGTTTCTCTCTTTCTCTTGCACAGTAATCCTGCATAATGGCTATCCACACCAGGAGGTGGAGATAAATTGCCCCCTCTGCCTCCACAGGTGGGCAGAAAGGCATGCCTTCAGTGGCACTATTCTTGTTTACATGAAAAAGGCTTCCATAGTCCCTTGTTCAGCAGGCCACTCAGTCTGTGCCCATTAAAGGGGCTGCCTCTGTCTCAGTTGCCTCTATATGAAGTGAACTCAGTGGTTTGACATTGTGATTTTCTGAGCCATATAGATTTGGATTTTTTTCTGATTCCTACTGAGGGATCTTTGAGGGGTTTCAAATTTGACTGCTATGGAAGACAAGGTTTTACCTTCTTGTTAACACCTTAGTAATTTTTTCACATTTGGACCAAATAATGAGAAAATGTGAAAGGAGGAATTTGCAAAGTGTGGTTTGAAATTGTCCACAAGGTCACAAAGAGCCAGGTGAAGTGCATCATTATGATGCTTGTACATCCTACTATGGCTGTTCCCCATCTGCTGCATTGTGTAGCAGGTGCATGAAGAGTTTTATGATATTCAACAGAATCCCTAGTAGTCTCCTGTTGCTTACTAGACTTAGGTTTGGGAGGTCTTCTCCAAGACTCTAGAGCCAGTTCTGTTAAATCTGTCTGGAAGCAGTTCATGTGTGTGAAATAATTTAATGCCCTGAGGGTTAAAGGGCCCCTGGCATAAATATGCTGCTTCATTCTGTTCACTGCCCTAGACTCCTTGCTCAATGGTGGGCAGCTTGCTGACTCACTCAGCTCTCTTGGTGCCTGCTGCTACTATCAGGGAATCTACTAAAGGGTGCTTGGACCAGTGTTTGCTGCCCTAGGGGGATGGAGTATCTTTTTTATTATTAAATTATCACTTATGACATAGCTAATCATACATTTATATAAATGAAAACAAACCATATTGACATAATCCCAGCTGCAAGTATTTTACATCACAAAATCATATTGACATAATCCTAATTGCAAACTTTATATATCACTTATAATGTACACAATCATTATTGCTCATTCAGGTTCTGCCTTCTTTTAAGCCTCTACCTCCCCTGTATGTATTCTTCGCACAATTCCCATTTTTTCCTCTGTAATTTGCTCATACCCTTTTAAAGATCCCAATTCCAGTTTTACCTCTGTTACTATATTCACTACTTTGGTAACGTTGGTTTAGACTTTGTTTTCCATTTTCTAGTAATTGCTTTTTTGGCAGCCACCATAATTAGACTCAGCAAGCCCTTACTATGTCTATGCAATTCTGATTCTGTATCATAGCTCAGAAAAGTCATTTCCTTAGTTACAACAATTAGCTCAGAAAAATCAGTTCCCTAGTTACACCAGTTTGCTCACCCAATATCTCTGCCAGATGAGTCTGCAGGGAATCTTTAAAGAATGCCAGCTCATTACACTCTCTGAAACTATGTTCCCAATTGCATCTTTCTTCTCCATCACCCCTCCAACATTTGCTGTCTACCTGAAGAAAACTCCTCTTGAGTGTACTTGGGGGATAAAAATATCTATGTAAACATTTCCAAGCAAAAATCTTATATCTTCGTTTTTTTTTTTTACATATTTGAGAGAAATACATATATCCCCCCAATTGTTTTTGTGAATTGTTTATCCATTCTCTCTTCCCAATCCTTTCTAACCTCCTCTGATTGATTCTTATAGCTATCATGCAATACTTTATACGCTGTACTAATTATTCCTTTTTTAACAGCAGCTTCTACTGTAGATTTTACTAAAAACTCTACCAGTGCTGGTCTTTCATTTAGTATCCCCTATTTCTTTCTATTTGCCTATATTCTGATATCAATCCTTGATAGGGAAGGCAGTCTGTAATCTGCAGTCCAAATAAATTCTTGGTGTCTTCGCATTCTTTTATCTTTCCCTCTCTAGTTATTTGTTCCCAATACCTTGGTTCCTTTGCCAGTTGTCTCCAATAAATTCCAGCCTGACTTGCTTATTGCCTGTATCCCTAATTGCAGTAATCCCTATCACAGAATCTTCTTTCTCCTTTCTTCATTCCTGTGTTGGCTTAGTTCTTAGATTACTTTCTGCTAATTTATGAATATAATATTCTGTATGATTATTGTTATTCTCCTTAAAGATCTGCATCAAAAATCCCAGTCTGTCCCTATTTCTTGAGCTTTCCCCTGTTTCATCACCATCCCTTTCCACTTTGAATTATAGGTTTCTGTTTGTGCTATGTATATGAGCCTTAAGTGCATAGCTCTGCCTTGTTATATTGGAAGAATCAGCTTATCGCACTTTACTCTGGCTGTTTTCTCCTCCTAGATAAAATCTTCAGCTTTTTACTAATTGCTATCTTCAACTTCTTCTCTGTTTGATAAAAATATGGCTGACCTGTGAACAAGACTAAAGGGGCTAAAAACATTTTAATTGCTTGTGTCTTACTATCAATATCCATAAAAGGGTTCCTATCACATAGTTCACAGGTTGGTACTAAGCAATTGGCCCTAGGGCCTGTACAAGCCTAGCCATAACAATTCCATGGCTATTTCTTCCGACACTATTTACTTACCTGGACCCCTGTCTAGCAGGGCAACTGATGTGATCCCTGGGGTGAATTTCCTTTCTCCCATCCAATCATCAAGGTTCCTTTTGAAGAGGGCCAAAGAGGTGATCTGCTTGACATGTATGGGCAGTCTATTCCAGAGTCTGGGGAGTCTCTGGGTCAGGAACCTATCCCCTCCAGCATGTTTTGTTCATTGTGATGACAACGTTTTGATCCCTGGAGCGTGTGGTTCTGAGGGATTGGGATTTCTTTAAGTGTAGCATGCCCAACAGCTCTGGGTTTGACATGGCCTTGTATGTTAAGCAGAGATCTCTTCTGAGTAGACGATATGTGACAGAGTATGACTGGAGTTTTTTAAGGCAGTCAGCATAGGGCATCTCTTGTAGGCCTGTGATTCTTTTAGTGAGGTATTTCTGTGGCCTTTTCAGTTGTTGCAGATGTCTTGAGAGGTACATACCAAATGGGACGTTGTATTCTATAATGGGTCTAATGAGGGATGAGTACAGTGGGACAATGACCTCCTTTTTTCTGGATGAAAAGCCCTTAGTGATGAGGTGTGCCACATAGAAGGATTTCCTGACTGTTGTGGTGATGTGGTTATTGAAGGTGAGACCACTGTCCACCTGTGTCCCTAAGTCTGTTATCACACTTTCGGCATTTAATGTACTGCCACCTATGTGATAATTCACGGGTGCATGTTTTTTCCCCAAAGGGGATAATTATACATTTCTTGACATTGAGTTTGAGCCCATGGCTCTGGCACCAAGCACCTGTTTCTGTAAGGCCCTTTTGTAGAGTATCCACATCATTTGGGGATTCAATAATGGCTCCCAGTTTGCAGTCATCTGTGAACTTTGTTAGCCAGAGTTTCTTAGTGTTGGCCTGTACTTCAGAGAAGTATATGCCAAACAAGAGAGGTCCCAGGACTGAACCCTGAGGTACTCCACTTGTCTGGAGCCGGATTTGGAGTCAGCTACTTTTACAGTATGGGTTCTGTCAGTAAGCCAGCTGGCAACCCATCGAGTGATGTAGGGATTAATGTCCAGCTTAGTAAGTTTATCTATGATTCCCGAGTGGGGGATGATGTCAAAGGCCTTGGCAAAGTCCAGATAGACTGTGTGGACTGCCTTACCCTCATCCACGGCTCTGGAGACTGATTCAAAGAAGTCAATAAAGTTCAGGAGACAAGATCAGCCCTTCACGAAACCAAACTGTGTGGGGTCCAGTGTTTTAAGGTTGCCAATGTCTTTGTTTATAAGTTTAATGATGATACGTTCCATGGCGTTGCAGATCAGGCTCGTCAGACTGATGAGGCAGTCGTTTCTGGGAGCCAAGGTGGATCCTCCCTTGTGGAGTGGGATAACTGTAGCTGTGTGCCACTCAGTGGGCATGAAACCTGAAGTGAGGGTATGATTAAACATAACACTTAGGTGAGGTGCCAGTTCATTTTGTAGTTCATGTAGTACACAGCCTGGGATGTCATCTGGTCCCATGGATACTGTATTCTTAGCTTTGGAGAGTGCGTTTTTTTACCTGTGTGGCCATTATTACTGGAATTTGGCAATCTTCCAGTATTGAGATGGGCCATTTAGGGGGTGAGAGGGGGGTGAAGCTGGCACTGAATCGATCTGCCAGGATATTGGCAATATCCTTGGGATCAGTATATTTAATGCCATTTGGTTGTAGCTCAGAGCAGATCTGGGCATTACCATTTAGATTCTTGACATAGTTATAGAATGCCTTGCAGTTGTCTTTGGAATCTTTGGCAATTTTATTTTCGTAACTAGCTTTGTTGGATTTTATGAGGGATCTCAGCTTCTTACAGAGGCTGGTAAGAGTTTTTTGCATCCTGGGATTTTCCTCTTTTCTGCAACAGTTTTTTCCTTTTGTTGTAAAGTTTGTTTATGGCAGGGGACCACCAGATTGGCTTCTTTTTTTTGGAGGAGAGCATCTTGGTTCTATTTGGGATGGCACAATTCTTGCATGAGTGGATGTGCTTGTGCAGTGCCTTAGTGTAGGATTCAGCAGTTGAACTTTCAGTTCCCGTCTGTATGGGTGTCATGAAGTTTGTAACTTCTGACTTGAGTAGCATGAAGTTGGCCTTGGAGAAGTTTTTTTATGGAGGTTTCCTTACGTGGGGGTGGGATGTGGATGTTAAGGGTGATTAGCTTATGGTCTGACCTGACTAACGAGGGGGTGACCATAGGTGTGGAACATCGATTTCCCATGTTGGTAATGACCAGGTCTAGGATATTGGAGCCCTTGGTGGGACTATGGATTAGTTGATCCAGGGCATTGGAATTTATGAATTCCAAGAACCGTTGGGCAAAGGTGTGTGTGCACAAGTAATTTTCCCAGTTAATGGCAGTGTAGTTGAAATCACCCAGTATTAGGGCGTTTGGTTGTATATTAACATTTTCCAGTATGTTTAAAAAGGTGGTGTGAGAATCTTGGGGCATGGTGGGGTATCTGTAGCAAGCTACAATTTGGATTGCAGTCTTACCTAGTGTTAGTTGCACCTGGAGAATTTCAGACGCATTGTGTTGGGCAACTAACCTGGTGGTGTGAATATGGACACTCCTCCACCTTTAGTGTTTTGATCCTAGTTTGGTAGCTAAAAATTGTGGTAAGAGTTGTAGCCTGGTATTGCAGGGGTGCTCTCTGGAGCCTTGAACCATGTCTTAGTGGAACGTTTACAAGTTCGAACCTCATATGGTTGAGACCATAAGTTCGAATTTGTAAATGTTTGAGCATTTGAATGGAAATCTCCATAAGTAGAGGTTTCCATTTTGTTCAATGGGGTGCGATCTCGGAGTTGGTATATTTAAGTAGTGGGGGGTACAGGGGGGCTTGACCCCACTGATTAAAACAGTTTATTTTGTTTTCCTTTTTTTTTTTTTTTTATCCTTAGTCGAAATTTTGTAATTTCAAACATAATGGTTCAAACTTTACATTTTTGAAGTTATAAGACTTCGACTATGTGATATAGAGCCTCCATAAAACATAACTTCCAATTTCTCAGTTTTTGTATTATCTTTGTAGTCTCTCTCTTCCTACATATCCTTTGCTGCCATACCAGAATCATTCTTAATCAATACTCCTAAATACTTCATCACATCCCCATAAATATGGATATTGCTGAACCAATTTGTGTGTGGGTACATAATTTATTGCTATTGCCTTTGTTTTTAGCTTCATTAATTCTGTATCCCAAAAAGATTTGAAACTGTCTCAAAATGTTCCAAAACACTGTTATGTCTTTTCTGGTTTTATCAGGTATAGAAGATCATCTGCAAATACAGCCAGCTTTTCTTGACTGCCATACCAATTATATCCCTTAATTTCTGAGTCCCTTATTTTTATTTATTTTACATTTGTTGACTGGGCTAGTCTAGCTGGATACATGTCCCTTTTCAGTAGAGGCCCAGGGAGATAAGCTCCAAGCAAAGTAAAATTACAGAAAACAATAGTTAAAAAATACAATACTTCAAAAAAAAAAAAAAAAATTACAATACTTTAAAAATTTCTAAATTGCTATACGTAGGAGAATTAACAATATTTGAAAAGAAAAAAATAAAAATTATTTGTAAGAATAGTAGTATAGAGTCTATGCATAGTTTAAGATACACACAAGTACAGGTAAACTCAAGGGTTTAATATTATCATTTATAAGACAAAAAGGAGAAAAAGAAGGTTGTAGAGGAAAAAAAACACTGGCTAGTATACAGATGGCTTCTACAGAATCTTGTTGCAGAGAGGACATAGCACAGAAGGAAAGGGTATAGTAAGAAGAGAAAAATAGGGGGAAGAAGTAAGGTTCAGTCTGGTTTAGAATTTTCTTTGCCTGTGGTTCTAAATATAGGTTCATAGGTGTGTACTAGGCTAATGGCCCTGGAGCTTTTACAAGCCTAGCCCATAGAAGTGCCCTGGCATTGTGCTGCCCAATGTTGGTTCCCAGTGTCTCTAGCAAGTAGAGCCACTGCTGTCATCTCCGGCATCAACTTTCTATTTCCCATCCACTCATTATGATTTCTCTCGGAGGGCCAGTGAGGTGCTCTGCTTGACACATATGGGAAGTCTATTCCAGAGCATGGGCAGTCTCTGGGTTATGAACCTATCCCTACAGCATGTTCTGTTGATTGTAGTAATGAGGGGGAGGTCTCTGGAGCATGTGATGTGGAGGGATTATAATGCAAATAATAAAGGGGAAAGAGGACACCCCTGCCTCGTTCATCTGTTCAAGCAGAAATTATCAGAGAGGAACCCACCCACTCTCTAATAACTCCCAAATAATTTCCACTACCTATTCCTTAAATCCCTCTCTTTTCATTAGATAGGTGGGAAAGCACCAGTCTCTCATTTTTACTTCATTACTCTGCATTTTTATTTAGTTATTACTGGCACATGATCTGAAATAGTTATTGGATGCATATCAAAACTTTCAATTAACTGCACATATTCCTGTGAAATGTAAGTTCTATGTAGTCTAGCCCAGTTTTTGTATTTTGGGGAATAATATGTAAATTCACTACGACCTTTTACTACTGAAGTCACATCTTCATGCCAAATGTTTGTTTGTGTCTTTCGGCTTTTCCTGGTTAGAGGTCGCCACAGCGGAACTCCAGTCCGCTAATGATTGGCAGTAGAGTTTTACGTGCTGGCTTGCCGGGCCTAATGCACAACCTTCAATGAAGGAATGCCCGTTCACGCATGTCGCCACACAGAAGACGCTCTGAGAATCGAACGGGAGTCTAACTGTGAGGCGACAACGCTACCGCAGCACCACCACTGCAAATATTTTTATAAATTTCTTCAAAAGTCTACCCTTGTTTTTACAAGTACCCTTCTGGGGCCTCCCAGACACATCTTTACTGCTGCAAATCAAATTCCAGTCCCCGCCTGAATAATCAGCTGAAAGCTGATTATTTCTAACAGAATTTTCTTAAGCTCCATTATATCAGTTTTAGCTAGAATATAAATACATGCCAATGTAATCCTCCTCTCTCTTGCCAATCTACCATTATTGTCTTTTTTTTAAACTTTTTCTATCACTGTTGGAGCTCCTCTTGCAATTGATACAAATACTCCTCTTTTTCTTTGTCCCAGGTATTCCATTGAAAACCTTTCATCAAATTCACGTTTAGTTCTTTCCAAGTTATCTCATGTACAATAGCTATTTGCACTCTACATTTTTTAAATATAGTTCACTACTCTCTTTTTTTTTGTATTTATCTTTGAGACCATTGACATTTAAAGATGTTACAGAAAGCACCATTGTATTACAAAGTTATTATTCTCACCTTTTATGCATAACAGCTTTTTTGTTAAATGTCTAGTTCCAGATTTTCTGTTGCATGCATACACTATTTATCAGGTTGAACTTTTATGCAGTTGTTTCTTGTCATTTCCATTTGAGCCTGGGTCACATTTTACAAAACGTTTTGTTTTATGGAAAGCCCTCAGACAACAAAATACCAACCTATTAACTTAATACTAACACACAAAACTATGTACATCTTCAGATATTGAAGTTTACTCTCCTAATAGGAACAAATGTCCCAAAATGACAGCCACACAAACTTGAATTAACCTAAATGAAAGTTATCCATGCTAAGATGAATGGAACAACCTGTGCTTTTACTCAGTACTGTCTGGATTTGTCTTTTCCATATCTCTCCCAGATGGGAAAACACCTGAATGCTTTCACAGAATATTATCTCCTTGTCAATTTATCTTTATCAGATTGTCTCCATGGAGACGTGGATCAGATAATAATTGCTACTACGCATGCATTTATTTGCTAGAAAAAAGCCTTATAATATTCAATATTCTTTTTCATTTACTTGCTTTCTCTTAAAACTTGTTAGTAGATCAAGCTAAGGGCCTTAATCCAGTCATTCCCCCATGCAAGAATGAGAAAAAGTACATTAATTTTTCTTTAGTCATACTCTTTTAACCAGACTTTTTTTTTTACATTGCAGTGCCTACATTTCTTAAAACTGAAGGAAAAAAAACCAGGAGCACCTGTTTACAATAGCATCCCCATTACCCTTAAAACAACTGAGAAAACTTTACTTTATAGCATGCAAAGAAAATCATACACTAGAGAGAGAGTACTATTAATAAAAAAAATGTACTTAGAGTTAACTTTTTCCCTCCTCTTCCCCTAAGTATTTTTCTGAACATTAATCACATGAAGTAGGGTATATACTTTATAGTCCACCACAAGTCCAACAGAGTTCAAAAAAGTCCAATATTTCTAGATTTTTGTGTTCTGTTATATTTCACAAATATAATTATTGCTATTGTAATCCCACATTTTTCAATTTCCAAGTTACTGGTTTTCTTCGTGTTCATTTCCATCTCCCAAATCCCATCACTGCTCCATTTTCAATGTATACCTGATTCTTCTAGTCAGCTCTTGTGCTCTCTTCCTTCTCTCTAGAATTTTCCATTGGAAAAGATTTCACTGCTACACAGTCTCTCTGTGATCTTTATCATCAGAAGAACAAGCAGCAGAATCTCCTCCCATTTCACTCCTCACTTTTTGTTGGATAAACATGCTACCTCTTTCTTGTAGCATTTGGTTGGAGGGAATCTGAGTGGTCAGAGGATTCTATAAGAGTCTGTGTAGTTTGTTTGAGACTATCTGCTCCATTCTGAACCCAAGAAATCTGATGAGGAAGCTAAAGTACAAATTGATGGGTGTTCTGGGGAGTAGCTGGTACAGTTGAAGGCTGTGTTAAAATTCTCAGAGGAGAAGGTATTATCCTTCTTTGTTACCTCAAAAGCTGATCCCGAGTAAGCGGGGGACTCCTACTCAGTGCCACTTCCATCCCTGAAGTAGAAGTAGGCCGCGCTGAGAAAGGAATCTCCGACACAGACAACTCAGATGGCTTCAAGGAGAAAATCCGTGCTGAACAAGTCAAAGGCCAAAATCTCTGACAGAAAATGACACAAAACAGTTTGGTGCAGAAGACTCTATGCCAAGCTCTCAGCCCCAATATTCCATTGACACCAAAAGTTTCAACTGTCGGGTGAATTGAATAAGGTTCAAAGCTAAGATAGGTAAACCTGTCAGTTTTGAACACTTAGGCTCTGGATGTTACCATGTCTCTAAATCCATTTGTTGCCAAAACCTGGACAAATGAAGAAGCAAATAAGGGAAAAGAAGGGCCAGTCAAGTGTGTGCTGGAGATGGAGGGAGATGGGATAACATCTATTTCAATCAGAATATTCAAGAAGGCACTTAGACACTCCCAATGCACATTTCTAAAACTCCTAAATGACCTGAGAGACCTAAAGAAAAAGGTGGATGGGGGCCTAGACACAAATTGGGGAAGCTTTCTCTCAGAGGAATGTCTTCTTACTCTTGGCCTCGTTAACTTATCAATAATAACAGGCTCTGGGAATGTGGAGATACCCGAGGAGAAGAAAGTTTTTCTGCAAAGAAAGAGAGGGATGGTTCTAGGCTTGGTGTTTTTGGGGCTGAGAAAGAACCAGCATCATACAATTTTCTTTTTCTCAGATCCAAATCTTCTGCTTTCTCTTTTTCTCAGCTGTCTTTTCTTGGCTTCTTAGAAGTTATATCTTGGGAAAGAAGTCGTTTTTCTATTGATTTATTTATTTGATCAGCCCTACTTCTCTGGAGATAAGTGCTCCACCTCCAGGCATACTTACAAAAATCTTGTGTGTCCTGTGGTGGGATTCTGAGACCATATTTAGCACACTTACAGAAGGTCTTCTCTTGTTTGTCCATAACAGATGAGACAGAAAGGTAATACAGATCTATATAAAGTATATAATATCCAAGATTTTGTTTACCAAAAACAGTACAGTTATGTAAGAAGTTAACATAACAGTAGATGTCCTACTAATCACTGTTGCAGTGCTCAAAATGAATGGGTTATCACTGCTGATGTCTGACCAGGGTACCAAAGCTTACCCTCCCAGGATCTTGCATCCATGTCACCTCAGCTCGTAAGCTTATGGGTATATAGGTGGATTACAAAAGTATTTCCTCAGACTATCTTCAAGCCAGTAGCTCAAAAACCCTAAGAGTGAGAGACTGGTCAGTTAGGTGTGGCAAAGCATGTAGTAGTAAGGAGGCTGCTTTTGTTCTAAAATGCTGTCCACAGCACAGGGACAGAGGGAAGAGAAAGAGAGTGGCAGTGAGATTAGGAGAAAGAGGGCGAGAAGGAATTCTGCATTAGTGATCAGCAGGACATTTACTATTATGGCAAATTCTTACACCACTGTACTGTGTCCTGATTGAAATCACTGTTGTAGTACTTATAATGAATGGGTGACTCCCAGAGCAGAAGGGGAGTTAAGGGATGGCTGGTTAGTGAGCTGTATAATTGCCCAAGAGTCCCATAAGGACTCACCTAACAAAGGCATCCCTAAATTTTGAGAAAGCGTCAATCATGTAGTGTTTAGTGAAGGTGTATACAGAGGACCAGGTTTTTACTGTGGTCATGGTATCCACCCATTTGTAGAAGGCTCCAGATGGTGCTACTGCCCTGGTAGAATGAGCTCAAGGGCATAAGGGCAAGGACTAAAACAGGCTCTGTGAAGATAAGCAAGTCTAAATATGAAAAAATGTGGATACAATACCCTGTAGCCTGCATTGAGCTACAACTAATCTAGACTTTGTGAACATTCTTGGTGCAGCTGATAGCCCTAAGGGTAAGGAAAAAAACTGGTAAACATCTGAAGTCTGGATGAATTGTGATGTGACAATAAGCATCTTTTAAGTCTGGTGTTGCCAGAAAACTTGAAAGAGGAAGAAGAGGTAACAGATTGTGAAGTTACATCATTTTGAATTTGGGTGCACTCACAAACAGGTTTAGGAAGGAAAGATCCAGAAATTGTCCCAAGTGTTTTCTTTCATTGACATTAACATCCTTGAATAAAAACCTTCCCCACTTTGGAAGGAGGAACTGGTTCTATTATTCCTTGGGACAGTACATGATAAAATGGAAGAAACAAAGTAGTCTGTGCTTGTAGGATAAGGAATGACTCCCCTGTCATCTGTAATCTTGGTGAATGATCTTCCAAACCCATTTTTCTGAAACTATCTGCTGCCAAAGAGAAACAAATGAGATTCAGACTTTCTGGAAGAAAAAAAAGGGCCAGAGTGGAAGAGGGTTAAAAGGTCTCATATAGTCATTTAGCTTTGTTGGACTGTCCTTAGTTTTGGGAGGTTGGAGGCTTCTTTTTGGAATCTCCTTGCCATTTCTTCTTAAATGTCTGTTTACCTCTATGTTTTTGAGACTGTTTATTCTCCTTTTTTACAAAACTGGATGAGGAGTTAAAGAATCCCTTAGAAAATTTGGAAAAGGAGTAGGCACAAGCTCAGTTTTCTGTATCTTTTTGACAGCAACAATGGGGCCAACCACATTACTAATAGCAGCTTCCCCGTGGCTGGGCACAGTATTCTGACACAACAGGGAAGTCTTCCCTGTTCCCTGTCCTGGGACAGACAAGACTGTCTCTCCCTAGCTCACTGAGGGAACCCCAACAGCCAGAGGATATGGCTAACACCTGGTCCATAGTGACTGTAGCTGCTTTACCAGAGGAAACCAGGGTAAAAGATGAGTGGTCTGATGTACAAATGGCCACAGCAGTCACCCACTGCAGCTGAGGCAAACTGTTAGCCTGCTGTGGAGGCAAAGGTTGTTTGCTTAACTTTTACTTTCTATGGCTAGAAGAATGACCAGCCATGGGTTCCACTAAGTGTTTTCCTTGGTCAATCAGAAAATGGTGCCTCATTCTTGGGGAGTATAAGCAGCAAATGCCAGTAAAAACTTTAAGTCTTTAAAAGTTACTTTTTTCACAGTAAAAGCACTTTAAAACAATTTGTCTTTTCCCAAAAAGTAAAATAAACACAGTTACTTTACACAACATTTAAACTGACAGGTGCTCCCATTTAAAAGTACAATACAGTGTCATGACAGTCCATTAAAACACAAAACACCTAGCTTTAAAATAAATTTCCTGAAGAGGAAAGTGATAAAATACAAACAATATTTAGAAAATGGAGGATTTGTCCTAAAGGGAATGTATCAGTTCAGCAAAGGAATAGCACCAAGCAGACTGCCACTCCTCAAAAGCCATAGAGGAGTCTACTGTTTGGTGGCAATAAAGCTGTGAAGGGTTGGCACCCAAGCTCATCTCTTAGTCATGAAGGAAATGAATATCAAACCTGTCATGATGTTATAACCAGCAGGTCCAGACCACTCATGCCAAAATTCAAAACATTAATAACTTAAAAACAAAGTTAAGCACTTTTGTTCCCTAATTACATTACTGAACTTCTTCAGAACTGTAAGACATGCCCAAAAACCTCAATTTAAACACTCTAAAAACTTGTCATGTGACTTAAACCAGACCAATAAAAACGTTTGAATAATTCAGTTTGAAAAGTATCCAAAATTTAATTACAAATATAAATATGAATAAAATAATTCAATGCTGCTGTGTCTTTCGGCTTTTCCCGGTTAGGGGTCGCCACAGCAGAACTCCAGTCTGCTAATGATTGGCAGTAGATTTTTCGTGCCGAGTTGCCGGCCCTGACGCACAACCTTCAATGAAGGTATGCCCATTCACGCACGTCTCCACACAGAAGATGTTCTAGCTGAGAATCGAACAGGACAACGTCTTACTGTGAGGTGACAACACTACCGCAGCACCACCACCTACTTCACTATGACTATGTATTCTCGTAATGTCATTTTATAATTAAACAATGAATTAAACATTTAAATCCTTCAATTTTAAAAGAGAACAAATAGACACATTGTCACCGAGTCCTGAGGAGCTCATAGCATCCAGCCTTAATTGCTACTTGAGCTCTTTTCTAAGCAAATGGTCATTAACTGCTATACCACGAGGGTCTTTACTCACTTGCTCAATGACTATAAACTCAAACTTGTGTGTTTCAAATTCTGAAATACGCCTGCACAATGCATTTGTCATTTTTGCTTTTTTGATATCTAATAAATGTTCATACTTCCGGTCCCTTAATCTTCTAGTGGTCATGCCAAAGTAGAATGCATTACAATTTTTACAGTTGGCAAGATATACCACATTCACAGAAGCAATGAAAGTCAATAGTGTAGCCACTCTGAATTAACTCCCTCTCACACCAACAAATTTTCTTCAGAAAAATGAATCAGAGGGAGAAACATGGCAGAAATAATATAAAAAACTTCAATACAGTTAGCACTTTCACATCACAGATGCTTCTTCAGACCAAGACTGTATTAAAGTTTTTTATATTATTTCTGCCGTGTTTCTCCCTCTGATTCATTTTGCTAAAGAAGACATAACACATTACAAGTAAAATAGCCTTTCAACTGAAACATCTGCCATCTTACAATAATTCTGTCAGCCCTTTTAATATATAGGCATTGGGGACACCGGCTACACTTAAACATGCCACAATTACATCTGTTTCTGTCAAAAAAAATATCATATTCGTTACTTTCCAGTTTTTTAAAGCCGTATCCTTTTTATACACTATATTTAATTTTTCATCTATCTTTTTTTTTTCTTTTTAAATAAAACTATCACTCATAAGAAAACCCTCATACTTTTTTCGGGCTCTCGACTATAATTTTACTAAAGTGTAAGTCATTATACATAAATGGTCACCCTTAAAATTAGTTTGTGATAGCAACCACTTTGCCTGAATCCATTCTCCTCTTATTAATAGATATCAATGGTTTAAAAACATGACTCATTCTTTTTTCAATAACTTCATTCTTGATTTCCATTACAAACTGGAATGGATACCCCCTGTTAAAAAAAATGTCTGCCAACAAATCACATTCCTTAATAAACACCTCATCTTCAGACACCATTCTGGCCAAGCAGATCAACTGACCCTTGACAACAGCCTTCTTTTGGTGCATAGGGTGTCAACTAGTGTTATACAAACAGGTGTTTGAGAAATTGGCTTTTCTATGGATGTTAGAGCAGTACCCTGCTTAACCATATCTTTGCTTAGTTCCACATCCAAGTAAACAATTTTTTTAGAATTGATAGTATGGATGAATTCCAAAAATTCAATAAACATATTCAGCTTATTTAATGTATCCACCCATAAAATAAAAATGTCATTTTGAGGTCTGGCTCATATCCAGTTAGCATTCTCATAAGTCACACACTCTCAGAATCCTATGTTCCCCATTTATGGAAAAAATCCATTATTACCCCACTACACAAAGGTGGAAATTCCCATGACCTCTCTAACTATCACCCTGTCTCTATACTCTTTCCACTATCAAAAACCCTAGAAAAATGTGTTCACAGTCAACTACTTAAAAACCTCTCTGATAATGCTCTTCTATCCCCTACCCAACATTGGTTCCATCCAGAGCATAGCACTATCACTGCCCTACTCTCTTTTTCTGACACTGTTAAAGCCATAGATGCGGGTCATCCTACCTCAGTAATCTTACTGGACCTATCTATGGCTTTCAACACAGTATCACATACTAAATCAACTATCAAAATTAGGTTGCTCCCTAAAATCCCTTAAATGGTTTACGTCTTACCTACACAGTAGGGAACAATCAGTAAGGTGGCATAATATACAATCTGATTATCAAGCTAATAACATAGGGGAACCACAAGGATTTATTTTAGGACCACTACTGTTTAATATCTTTATCAATGATCTTCACAAAGCCCCCCCACATCCAAAACCTCATCCAATATGGTGTTGATTCTATGCTAATATCCACCTCCAACAATTTCTCAGATCTCCTCTCAGTAATGCAAAAAGCCTTTACTTTTATAAAATCGGTCTATATTAGAACACCAAACATTCAAAATGTCGAGTGTTCTAATATCGAACCCTATCAATGGAAAATTTAAAACATTGAACATTCAGAACAGCAAATTTTTCCCCTAAACACATACACACAACACAAGCACACCAAACAAACAGCAGTTCACACACATACACCTAATCTATTACACCTAACGCTACACTAAACTATACATACACCACTAACTACTCACTTACCTTAACCCAAACCCTAACCCTAACCCTAAGAGCCATCACTATCACACAGTCACCTCACCCACACCCTAACTCACCTACCCCGCCCTAACCCTCACACAATTGCACACTTACCTGACCCGCACCCTAACCCTAACTCACCTAACCCTCACATCCACACAATCGCACACTTAGCTGAACCCGACCCGCAACTTGCCACCAGAGCACTGAAAATACCGTAGCAACAGAAATGGACAACCAAATTCTTTCTCTAGGAAAAAATTTGGTTTTCTGTTTCATCGATATTTTCAGCGTTCACTGAAAATGGGTCAATATTAGAACACTCGACATTTTGAATGTTCGGTGTTCTAATATAGACTCATAAAATCATGGCTTATTAGTGCACAACTTATGTTAAACCCCCCAAAAATAAAATTTTACTTTTCTCTACAAAATCACCTGACATTGACTTCAAAATCCTTGCTAAGGATGGTACAGAAATCGAAATAGTGATAACAGCCTAGGCATAACAATAGACAACAAACTCACTTATGAACCACATATCCTCAATGTAATAAAAAAAACACACTTCAAATTAGGCAAACTATATCATCACAAGGTTTACCTGGATAACTACACTAAAACAAAACTTGCCAGTACACTACTCATCCCCTCCCTTCTATATAGTAGTGCTACTTTTACTAACCTTCACTCAACCCTTAGTAATAAACTACAATCCTGCTACTATAAAATAGTCAAATTTGCCTCCAGAAAACCTTACCATTCTTATTATTGCCAAGCTATCAGTGAGCTGAAATGTCTAGAGTTTTCCCACCATCTCCAATATACTCAACTAACCTTAGCCACAAACCAATCTTCAAACCCAATGACTGCCCAGCACTCAACTCAATCCTACAAACATATGCTCCTACCAGAAGACTAAGAACCTCCTGCAAATTCATGCTAACCATAACAAAACAGCTGGACAATGTCTGTACTCCCACAGGAATGCCAAATCTTACCAACAACTTACCATCTGAAATAATCCAGATTGACCACACAAAAACCTTTAAGACAACTCTAAAATCATATTATCTAAATAATCCATCCTGCACCTGCCACACAAACAAACCACCTTAAGACAGCCCATTAACTATTAGGATGGTGAAACTTATAATAACCAGTCTTTCAATTCCCTTTGTATACATACTATGCATTTTTTCTTTACTCACACTATAGATGGTACTGTTTTAATGTCCATACTGTTCTACATGTGTAACTTTTTTCTATCTATATTTAATGACTCCTAATGTAAACCCTATGAAGTGTTGAATTGTACTATGTTTTGCCTCTTACATCTGTAAGATTTGTTAAACTTATGTTAAAACTTGTCAACTTTGTAATGCTTGTGGATCTTTTCTCCCTGGGCCTCCACGGAAAATGGGTTTCTGACTCAGTGGACTTTCCCAGTCAACAAATGTCAATAAATAAATATTTTATCTCACTCTCTACTATACTGTCAGAAGAAATTTCTATCCTCTGTAACAGCTCCTGAATAACCTTCACTACCCATTACTTAAATTCCTCGCTTCAATAGATAGGTGGGAAAGCACCGGTGTCTCATTTTTATTTCATTAACCTGTGTTTTTATTTTGGGTATTATTGGTGCATGATTTGAAATAGGTATTTGGTGCATATCAAGACCTTCAATTAAATGCACATGTTCCTGTGAAATCCCCATTGTTATATTTTGGGGAATAGTATGTAAATTTACTGCAAACCCCTGTTATGGAATTCACATTTTCCACGCCAAATATTTTCATAAGTTTCTTCAAATATCTACCGTCCTTTGTTATACCTTCCCTTTTGGGACCCCCAGGCACATCTTCACTGCTGCAAATCAAATTCCAGTCCCCTCTATAACTAATATTCTATGCTGAAAACTGATTATTTCTCTCAGAATTTTCTTAAGGTCATTACCGCAGTTTTAGGTAAAATATAAATTCATGCCAGTGTAATCCTTCTCCCTTGCCAGTAGCCCCTTAGCACTACAAATCTGCAATTATCTTTTTTCCTCTTCTATCACTATTAGAGCTCCTCTTGCAATTAATAAAAGTACTCTTTTCCTTTGTCCCACACATTCCACTGAATAACCATCCTGAAAACCTTTTTTTTATCAAATTCACATGTTCAGTTCTTTCCAAGTGTGTCTCCTATACATAACCATTTGCACTATAATTCTTTTTTTTGTATTTATCTTTGAGATTATTGACATTGAAAGACATTACAGAAAGAACCATTGTATTAAAAAGTTATTATTCCCACCTTTTATGTATATAACACCTTTTTGTTAAATGTCTAGTTCCAGCTTTTTATGTTACATGCATACATGTTTGGCAGGTTGAACTTTTATATAGTTCTTTCTTATCATATCCATTTGAGCCTATGTCACATCTTACAAAACTTTTTGTTTTATTGAAAGCCCTCAACAAATAAATCCCCAGTACTCCCCTAAACCCTATTAATTTAATACTAACACACAAAACTATGTACATCTTCAAATATTGAAGTTTTACCCTCCTAATAGGAACAAATGTTCCCAACTGACAGCCACACTCACAGACACAGACTTGAGTTAACCTAATAACGAAAATAAAAACACAAGGTAATGAAATAAAGATGAGACACTGGCACTTTCCCACCTATCTGTTGAAGAGAGAGGAATTTAAGGAATGCATAGTGGAGATTATTCAGGAGCTATTCGAGAGAGTAGAAATTACTTCTGAAAATACAGCTAAGGTGTGGGATAAAATTAAAATAGGATGGAAATAAAAGAAAGGGAGCTATGGTTAAACAGTAACAAGAATTATTTACAGGGACTGACAAATGTTAAAGTATTGCAGAACAGGGGGAACCTCACAGAACAAGAGGAGGATTAACTACAGAATGCTAAGCAGAAAATAAGGGATTAACTTGATAAGATACACACGTTTAGAAAGACTGCAGTTAAGCAACTGTTTTTGGTAATATCTCTAGAACACAAAAACTTTTACCACAGCGACTGAGGCAACAGAAAGTAGAAAGGGCTGTCACCAAGCTTAGGAAGCCAAGACAAGGAAGGTAACAAGAGATCCTATAGAGGTATTAGAAATATTTTGGAAATTCTACAAACGTTTGTATAAAGCAGAGAAATGTAGAAATCAAGAAAAGATACAAATGAAATTATTTATGGAGGAGTTAAATAATGGCAAGGTTAGCAGTAGATGAGACTCAATAATAATTAAATGGTTAGGATAGAAGGAGATGAGATAAAAATAGTGATGTATAACCAACCTACAGAAAAGTCCCCAGGATTAGACGGTACTCTTGTGGAAGTTTGGAAACTTGGAGGGAGAAAACTAAAAGATTTTGAAAGGTTTTGTTTAACAGCATTTTAAGAGGTGGAGAAGTACCACCATCCTGGAAGAAAGCAGTATTAGCTGTAATACCTAAAAAGGGTCAACATTCATCAGATCCAGCTTCATGCAGGCTTATTTCAATACTAAACCATTATTCTAAAGTCTTCATGTCTATAATAGCTAAAGAAATGGCAAAAGTAATGCCATAATTGATAGATATGGATCAGTGTTTTGTTTTTTTTTTTGGAGGGGAGGCAAACATTTGACAACATTAAACAGTATATTGATGATTCAGAGGGAAGCAGAATGTAAGAAAATACCATTGTTGTTGGTGGATCTTGAGGCAGAGAAAGCATTTTATATTGTAAGCTGTGACTTTATGAGCAGGGCAATGGAAACATTTGCATTTCATGAAAAAACATATAAGGTTGATTAGGAGGATGTATGATGGATTAGAGGCAAAAATTAAAGTGGCTGTGGTCCTCTCTGATAATTTCTGCTTGAGCAAAGGAAACAGGCAGAGGTGTCCTCTTTCCCCTTTGTTATTTGCATTATATTTAGAATCACTGGCAAAGAAAATGAGAGACTTAGAAATTCAAGGATATAATTGATATAGTAGTCAAGAAAAGCTGACTTTGTTTGCAGATTATATTATTTTATACCTGACAAAACCAGAAAGAGACATTATAGTGTTGTGGAACATCTTGAGATAGTTTCAAATCTTTTCAGGAAAATTAATAAAGCTAAAACAAAGGCAATAGAGGTAAATTATGTACCCACATATGAAATGGTTCAGCAATATCCATATTTATGGGGACAAGAAAAAACAAAGTATTTAGGAATATGGATTAAAAGTAATTCTGGTGTGGCAGCTAAGGATATGTGAGAAGAGACTAAACAAAAGATAATACAAAAACTGAGAAAATGGAAGCTTTGTTATATGGATATAGATTGTAAGATACAAGCAGTTAAAATGTTTTTAGTCCCATTAGTCTTATACATAGGTCAGGCATATTTTTATCAATCAGAAGAGAAGTTGTGGATAGCAAATAAAGAGCTGAAAGACTATCTGGGAGGGTAAGATGGTAAGAGTCAAGTGGGATAATCTGATTCTTCCGGCAGAATAGGACTGACTAGGATTACCCAATTTGAAGGGGTATTTCACAGCTGCACAGTTAAGGCTCCTATACATAACACAAGCAGAAAGCTATAATTCAATGGGTGAAAGGAATGATGATGAAACAGGGGGGAAGCTCAAGAAAGAAGGAGAGACTGGGATTTTGGATGCAGACCTTTAAGGAAAATAATGATAATCCTACAGAATTTTATATCTATAAAGTAGTAGAAAGTATCCTGAGAACCAAACCAAGATGAGAATGGAGAAAGGAGATTATGTGATAGGGATGAGTGCAATTAGGGAAACAGACAATAGGCAAGAGGGGGCTGGCATTTACTGGAGAAAACTGACAAATGAACCAAGGTACAGGATTCAAACTAGAGAGGGAAAGATAATATAATTTGAAGATACAAGAATGTATTTGGACTGCAGGTTAGAGATTGCCTTCCCTATCAAGGATTGATATCAGAGTATAAGCAAAGAGAAATACATAGGGGAGATGCTAAATGAAAGACCAGCACTGGTAGTTTTTAGTAGAATCTAGAACAGAAGCTGCCATTAAAAAAAGAATTAGTAGAGTATATAAAATATTGCATGATAAGTATAAGACTCAATCTGAGGAGGATTGGGAAGAGAGATTGGATAAGCAATTCACAAAGAATCAATGGGAGGATATATGTTTTTCTCCCAGATATGCAACAAAATCTAGAAGAGTTAGGATTTTTGCTTGGAAATGTTTACATAAATATTTTTATACCCCAAGTAGACTCCCTAGAAGTTTTCCTTAGGTAGACACCAAATGCCTGAAGGGGAAGAAAGAGGTAATTGGCAACACATTTTCTGGGAGTGAGGTGAGTTGGCGGACTTTAAGGATTCTGTGTGGGATGCACTGTTACCGATGCTGGGTGGGCAGATTGCTGTGATGAGGGAGATGAATTTTGTGAGCTATGATACAGAACCAAATTGTCTAGACATGTGGAGGCCTTGCTGTCTCTAATTATGGTGGCTGCCAAAAAAAAGCAATGACTAGAAAAGGGAAATCAAAATCTTAACCAACTATACTAGAAGTAATGAATATAGTAACAGAGATAAAATAACTGGAATTAAGAACTTTAAAAAAGGGTAGGAGCAAACTACATGGGAATTGTGAAAACAGTGCATACATGGGAGGAAGGAGGTTTACAAGAAGGCAGAACTTAAATGAGCTATGTAATGTTTGACTGAAAATAATTGGGTAGATTATATGTGATGTATGTTTGCAACTGGAAGTTTGTCAGTATGGTTTACGATGTAAAATTCTTGGAACTAGGATTGTCACTGTGGTTTATTTTCATTCATACAAATGTATGATTAAGCTATGTTGTAAGTAATGGTTTAATAAAGAGGTTTCTTGTTAAAAAAAGGGGGTAGGGACTGAATAATTTATGTAATGGTGCTTAGGTTAAATGATATATAGCAATATATGTGAAACAATGTTTGTAAACATGAACTTAATAAAGTTTGATTACTTTTGTATAAATGTAAATCTGCCTATTTCACAGGTGTTAATTCAATAAAGGTGTTTTAAAAAAACAGATGAGTAAAATCCTTTGCTGATCTAATAGTGGTACTCTCTCTACATTCCCTTACCACACAAGATCTTGTAAAAATTGACAACTAAATATCTTTGTTTCCTGGGCAATGGAATAATTCCTGATGTATATATTTTTTTTATGAAATATAGATTGCAACTTTTGTCTAAGACTTTCAGTACCTAGGTGCCATTTGTGTTTTTCCCACTGTTTCACAAAAAGGCTTAGAGAACCTTCCACTTTATCACTGGTGGGTTTTGTGGCATAGGTGAATTAAAAGGGACATTGGGTTGGGGTACTGTTTGGGGGGTAAGGATGAGCTCTGCTGAGTGATAGTTGTTCCCACTTGGTATCTTGACCCTGAAGGCCTCCTGGCTTCCCACTTGGGATCTTGGCCCTGAAGGCCTCCTGGCTTCCCTCTTTGGCCTTGCTGTTTTTTATTGTAGGGAGCTTTCTTTCCCTTATGCCATTTTCATTTATTCTGCCTACAGGGAGAGGATCAAGTTTTTATGGGGTAATTCCTACTATAGGTTAAGTATGGTTTCGAGAAGTACAGTTGTGTACACTTACCATAAATGTAGATGTTCGAGTGTATTCACTGTTGCAGTCATTACATTTGGGGTAATCTGCTGGCAGGTTGCTCTCAGTCAGCCTGAATAACAAAGTCTTTGGTCCTGCTTTGGTTGCTGTCTCCTCTTCCATTACATCAGGTCGCCAGGGGTATAAAACATGCAGCTGACGCCATTTTATTCAGTTTTTCTTGCCCCAGATGTCAGGTGCCTCCCAAATGGGGAGCAAAAAAAAAAATATATATATATATATATATATATATATATATACACACACATACATAAACAGCAATATATGTAAATGCACTTTTAGCAACATAAACTATACCTCATCTAAAAGCAAATACACCACAAAGGCTTTAGAATATTGTGAAGGAAAGAGAAGTTATAGAAAAAGGGGGATGGTGGGTGGGTAACCAGGACTGCAACAGTGAATACACTCGAACATCTACATTTATGGTAAGTGTACACAACTGTACTATGTTCTTCATGTTTCACTTTGCAGTCATTACATTTGGGTAGAATCTCAAAGCTATGGATGGGAGGATGGAACTAAATAGCATTAGGAGCAGCTATAAGGCCCTGCAGAACTGCAGTGGCAAAGCCTGCCCTGGATTTAGAGAAGAGAGGCAAATTATAATGCTTTGTGAAGGTATGAACAGAGCTCCAAGTAGCAGCTTCTAGAATGTCTTTGGTTGGAACTCCTCTAAGAAAGGCTGCTGAGGTAGAGGCAGCTCTGGTGGAATGTGACCTGATTCCCTTGGGCACAGGTTTACCATGATGCAAGTAGCAGAAACGAATGCAGTGGCTTATCCACTTACAAATAGTCTGATTTGATATAGCCTTCCCCTCTGATCCTGAAGCAAATACCACCAGTGGTTGCTCAGATTTTCTTAGAGATTTGGTCCTGCTTAAGTAGAATCTTAGTTGTCTGTGTACGTCTAATGAATGCAGAGTCCACTCCCCCTTGTTCTGCGGATTTGAGTAAAATGTTGGCAGGTGAAAAGTTTGGTTAAGAGCCACACTGGATACCACCTTAGGCATAAAGGAAGGATTGGTCCTGAGGGACACCCTGTCTGGGTAAAATGTAATACAAGGCTCCACAGCCATGAGAGCCTGTAGTTCTGAAACCCTTCTTGCTGAAGTGATTGCCAAAAGGAAAGCAGTTTTCCAAGATAAAAACTTTATATCCGCAGTAGCTTCTGGTTCAAAAGGAGGCAGGGTGAGTTTTTCCAGCACAAAATTGAGGTCCCATGCAGGAGTTGGTGATCTTCTGGGAGGCCTTACATTTTTGGCCCCTCTAAGATACTGTTTTAGCAGAGGATGAGAAAAGATGGGAGGCTCCGTGTTGTAATGAGCCGAGATGGCAGAGGCATGGATTTTTATTGAAGAAAAAGATAGGCCCTTGTCAAGCATCTCAGTCAAGTATTGTAAAATCTGAGGGATATTTGGTTTTGCTGTGTCAGTTCCTTGTGCTTGGTTCCAAGCACAGAATCTCTTCCATTTATCAGCATAAGATTTTCTAGTAATAGGCCTTCTGGCTTCCAAAATGACATCCATCACAGATTTACTGAGAGGTGGTGTTTGAATAATTACATGATCAGCCATGCTGCAAGGTTCAGAGTTTGGAGCGGAGTGTGCAGAATTTGATTGTTTTGCTGAGACAGCAGATGAGTATTTGAGGCAAGTACCAAGGAGGGAGTTGAGACATATTCCTTAGAACTGGGTACCAGTGCTGGTGAGGCCAGTCCGGAGCAATTAGGATCATTTTTATTTTTTCCTGTCTGACCTTTAGTAAGACCTTGGAGAGAAGAGGTAGAGGGGGGGAAAGGCATAGACTGATAGGTTTTTCCAACTGAAGGATAGGGCATCCACTTTCCATGCTTGTCTGTGATAAGTCCTTGTGCAGAATTTGTACAGTTGATAATTTTGGGGAGAGGCAAATAGATCTATGTCTGGGCTCCCCCATTTCTGTGTTACCATGCTGAAGATTTTGGATCCAGTTTCCACTCGTGCGGGTACATAAGATTTCTGCTTAGGTCGTCTTTTTGTTTTCCTGGCAGGAATTGAGCTTGAATATGTACTTGGTAAGTCAAGGCTGTGTTCCACAATGCCATGGCTAGTCTGCAGAGGAGTAGGAATGTGTACCCCCTTGCTTGTTTATGTACCACATAACAGTGGTGTTGTCCGTCTTTATCAGTAGTTGTCCTGGATGAAGTAAGTCCTTGAAGGCTGTCAGAGCATTCTGAACAGCTGGCATCTCTTTCTGGTTGATATGCAGATGCATTTGTTTTGGGCTCCATATGCCCTGAATGCATCTCCCTGCCAGGTGGGCCCCCAAGCATAGTCTGATGCGTCTGTAGTTAGGGTTTGAGTAGCAGGAGGTAGAGTGAATGACAGTCCCTTGTTTTGGTGACATGTCTCTGCCCACCAAAGAAACTCCCATTGTAGGCAGGGAATGAGAGGAATCATTGTTTCCAGACTGACAATGTTGACTCCATAAACTCTTTAGGTACCATTGAAGTTTCCTCATATGCTGTCTTGCATATGGAATTAGTAGAATGCAGGATGCCATGAACCCCAAAGCTTGCAGAATTTGTCTTGCAGATAACTGGGTTTTTGTTGCCATCTGTTTGAAGTATATAGTCAGTTGCCTTTGTTTGTCTGGCATAAGGTAAGCCATCTGGGCAGTTGTATTCAAGCTTGCACCCAGGAATTTAATTTTTTGAGAGGGTACCAGTTGTGATTTTTCATTTATTGTGTACCCTAGGCATGTTAGAAGCCTTTTTACAAACTCCAGATGTTGAAGAAGAATGTCCTTGTTCTCTGCTTGAATGAGACAGTCGTCAAGGTAAGGATAAATTTGTATGCTTCTTTGTCTGCAAAATGCAATTACTGGTGCCAGGCACTTTGTAAGGACCCTGGGATGCAGTAGATACGCCAAAGGGCAGTGCAGAGAATTGGTAATGCATAAAACCTGCCTTGAAGTGGAGATATCTTCTGCACAATTCCTTTACTGGGATATGCAGGTATGCCTCTTTTAAGTCTAGAGTCACTAACCAAGCATTCCTGCCCAGCATAGGCAGTAGCTGTTGTAAAGTCAGCATTTTGAATTTTGGAATGTCCAGGAATGTGTTCAAAATCGATAAGTCCAGTATTGGACACCAGGCATGGTCTTTTCTGGGTAACAGGAAGAGTCTTGAATAAAAACCTTGTCCTTTTTCCTGTTCTGGTTGAATAGCCCCCATTATCCATGAGGGACGTAACTTGTTTCTGAGCCCCTGCCCATTGATTTTGTGGCAGATCTGGCCAACCATTTGGAATTGGCAAAGTATGGAAATGAAATCTGTACCCCTAGGATACTATGTTTAATGCCCACTTGTCCTGGGTAATTAACTGCCAATTCTGAGCATGAAGTGCTAATTTTCCCCCAAGGGGGCTGCCAAAAGATAAGTGCTTGGTGATGGTAGAGGGAAGTCACTGAGACTGCTTACTGTAGGGTTGTGCTTTATTTCCTCCAGATTTGGAGGTGGAGGCACCCCATTACTTTGACCTCTAAGAACCCTGTGATTGGTATCTAGAGCCTTTTGAGTGTCTGGATTTGCCTTGAGAGGCTCTGTTAGACACAGGAAAGGACCAATTTTTAGTAGGCCAGTGCCTACTGAATCTGGGTGGCTGCACTTGCAATATATCTTTTACAGTCTGCATAGATTTAGCTTTGTCTTCCATTTTCTTTAAAACCTCTTCTGCCTTATTACCAAATAGAGTATCATGCTGTAAAGGGGCATCCAACAATTTAGCTTTAACATGATCAGGCAGATTTTGCTCTTTGAGCCAGGCATGCCTTCTAATCACAGATCCAGTAACTGTGGCCCTGCAAGAGGCCTCCAAGGAATCAAAACCACATTGCAAAGTATGCTTTCGAACCTGTTCTGCTGCATGCAATAATTCCTGTAATTCTTTATTTTCCGTACAATCAGAAATAAACATCATTTTCTGTTTCAATAAGCCCATAACATGCTGTTGATGCTTAAGCATATGAAACTGGCAGTTTAAGGCCCTAATTGCCAAGGTTGCAGATGTATAAACCTTCTTTCCCCATCTATCCAGTGCCCTGGAATCTCTATCAGAGAGGTTGGATTTTTGGCTGTAGAGGCCTTTACACCTTTGGGACCCTGTGAGATAGTTTCAGGATCAGCAGCAGGATTTTTGAATAGAAATTTGTGGGAGTCAGGAACCCTGTAATATCTGTCTGGCTTACTAGGAGCCACAGGTAGGGAATCAGGAGCCATGCTTGATTCCGAAAACACATCATCAACAATGTCTAATACAGGAGGTATAGCCAAAGGCCTAAGCTGAGGAAGAAGGAAATCCATAAGCCTCTTTTTTGATTCAGAGAAATCCTAACTCTCCCAATGAAAATGTTCCCTTAAAGTATGCAAGGTTTTTCCAAAGATGCAGATGGGATGGATTCTTCTGCATCTGAATCCTCATAGGGTGGTATAGAAAATTTCTGATCAGAAGAGGAATCAGAAGAAATGGAAACCTGATCTGAAGATTCATAATCAGTGTCTTGCCTAGGCCTCTTGGCGGGGGGGGGGGGGGTTGGGAACCCTTGATCAAGGCAATTAAGTCCTCAGCCATTTTGATTATCTGTTTTTTAGGCATAGGGGCCTGAGCACATGGCTCATGCGTCGGTTTTGAGACTTAGATGATGTTTTTGATCTTGTTTTTGAAGCTGGCATTGGTTTTATATAAAAATGTTAAGGCCTGAAAACACCCTTAGAAGCCAGTGCCTGCTCAGTGGCTCTAGACCCATCCAAGGGAGAGACATCTGTGGGTTCAATACTCTGAGAATCTTGCGGTATCCCGGACTCTGCATGGGTCTCAGCAGAAGCCTGCAACTCAAAAGTAGCGGGTATCAGGTGCCGCGAAAGCACCTCACTGAGAACCGGCGACTGGCTTAGGAGAAGCGTTGTCATCGGTTTTGAACTTTGATGGTCTGTCTCTGACTTTTTGCATTTTTTGTGAACTCCGGTAGTCTGATTGCTAACCGATGACATTTCAGGGTAATTAAATCTGGATCCAAAATATTTTGAAGGAAAAATATACCGACGCTTAATAGTGCATTGGTTAAAACTAGCACAAAACCGACAGCAAGGCATGTTATGATCTGGGCCTAGGCAAGGAATACAGCACAAATGGAAATCCTTATGAGGTATTTGCCTCCCACAAGTAATGCAATTATTAACTTTTACTGGCATCGGTGAGGAGCAAGAAAAAGCTTCCCCAACGGGGTACTTCGCTTTAGTTGAAGACTTCGGTTCTGAATCTCGAATGCGAAAATTTCAGGAGTCGGCCGACCAGCACTTGCAAACTGCTTCTGCTTCAGGCACCGTGTGGCAAGAAAGACTGAATAAAATGGCGTCGGCTGCGTGTTTTATACCCCTGATGACTTGACGTCATGGAGGAGGAGACAGCAACCAACACAGGACCCAAGACTTTGTTATTCAGGCCTACTGAGGGCAACCTGCCAGCAGATTACCCCAAATGTAATGACTGCAACAGTGAAACACTAAGAACATCTTACCATAACAGTAGATGTCCTCCTGATCACTGCTGCACAGATTTTTATTTTTTTTGCCATTGACACCTGGCCAAGGTACCAAAGTCTAAAACTTTCCATGAGGTATATGTTTGACACATGACCTCAGCGCATGAGCAAAAGAGTACATGAGGATGTGTATGCATAAATCCTCAGACTATCTCCAAACCATCAGCTTGAAGACATCTGGGAAGAAATTGGTTAGCAAACATGGGGAATGCTGGAGAAAAAGGGAAGATCCCCCTCAGTCCTACAGGCTTCCAAACAGGACATGAGTGGAAAAAGAGTTAGAGAGAGATAAAGAAGGGTGGGGTGATGGGTGGGAAGGAATACTGCAACAGTGATCAGTAGGACATGTACTATTATTGTAAGTTCTTACACAAGTGTATTATGTCCTGACTGAAGTCACTGTTACAGTATTACAACCAAATGGATTATTCAGAAAGCTTAAGGGAGTAGAGTGGTGGAAGGCTGAGAGCTATGAGACCTGCTTAACAGGCCAGACAGGACTGACCTGGTAAAGGCATGTCAAAATCCAAAAAAGGCATTGACCCTGTAATGTTTAGTAAAGCTGTACAATGAAGACTGAGGTAGCTGCTTTCAGAATAAGTCTGGAATCTATCTCCTTGTAGAAAGCTCCAGAAAAGGCCCCTGCTCTAGTACAATGAGATTTATAGAAAGTAGGCAATGATTTGCCATGGTATGCATAACAAAAGGCGATGGACCTCAAAATCCAGCTAACAAACATCTGTTTTTACGCTAGTTGACCTAGCTTAGAGTCTAGGAAGGAAACAAACAATTGGTCTGGCTTACGAATAGTCTTCATCTTGTCCAGATAAAATTTGAGCGGTCTGTGCATATCTGGGGAATGCAGTATTCTTTCTCCCCCTAATCTGTGGATTAGGAAATAATGTAGGAAGGTTAAGCTTGACGGAGGGACATCTCATTTACCACTTTAGGCAAGAGGGAATGATTGAAACTCAAGGACAGTCAGCCTTTATGGAAAATAAGAAAGGGAGGAGTATCCATGAGAGCTTGGAGCGCTTAACACCTGCTTAGAAGTGAGGGCAACCAGCAAAATGGTTTTCTAGGTACAGAACTTGAGAGTGTAAGAAGCTGCTGGTTCAAAGGGAGACAGAGTAAGTTTTTTCAGTACCTTGTTAAGATCCCAAGGGGGAGAGCACTGCTTTTAGGAGAATTTAAGTGCAGGATCTATTTTAAGTACTGCTTGACTTCAACTCTGAACTTTAGAGGAGGATTAAGAGGAAAACAGGCTATAATATCTGAAAGGTGGGCTGTGATAGACAACTCACACAAATAAAGCAAAACAAGAACCTCACATTTACTGAGCCCAGATTTTTAGCTTAACACCAGATTGAAAATCTCTTCTATTTGGTTATGTAGGAGTTTTGGATAATGGGTCTCCTTGCATCTTATAGCATGTAATCAGAAAACTAGCGTCTGGAAGGGATCAGAATCCTATCGTTCATAAAGGTTAGGTTGAGGGGATGATAGGCTGGGGTGAAGCAATGAGTTGTTCTGTTGTGTGAGCAGGTCCACTTTGTGGGGTATATGATCTTTCCATGTTAGCAACAGCCTTTTTCAGACTGTCAAGAACAGACAAAAGATGTTTGGTTACGAGAGTCTAATAATTAATTGCCCTGAAGGCCAGTGCAGAGGAAGCATAGACCTTTTTTCCCTCATCTGTCTACGGCCCTACTGTTCTTAGACGGTGGAAGGGCATTAGCACAAGGCAGGAGTTTAGATGGCATGTCTGATGTCAGACAGCTACTTGGTCCTTAAAAAGAAATTTAAGGAAATCTGGAAGTTTATAGAATCCTATCAGACCTCTTAGGGGCTGGTGGCAGAGGACACAGATGTAAAAGCATCTTGGAAAGCCTCCGAGACTGGAGGGACAGAAGTAGGAGCTGGAGCGCCCACTTCTAAAAAGATTATAGTATATTTTCTGAACATCAGAGATTTGTTTAGAATCCCACTGAAAATATTTCATCATACAACAGTTTCCCCAAATAAAGCCTCTTCCATACAAGAATCAGGGAGGAGGAGTCATCATCCAAGGGTACATGTCCTGTTAAGTGAATTTATGAGGTGTATGCTAGGGAATAATCATCAGAATCTGAAGTCTCATCCTCAGAGGAACACTCCAAAGTAAGTTTCTGAGGATTACAAGAAATATCAGAAAAGGAAGTGACAGCCACAATGGCCTTGAACAGGCCCTGAGAGAATTCTATCAACTCTTCTCCTTAGAAATCAGTCTTCTGCTGTCTTTTTATGGGTGAATTCCACTTGGACTAAGTGCAGAAACTATGCCCCCTGACATCCCCTAATAAGAGATCCCAGTATCTCTTCCCTTACTAAGATAGGAGTGATACCTTCTGGACCTTCCAAGACAATATGTGGTTACCCCTTTTACACCCTGTCTGTGAAAGCAGTCACCTTGGACCTGCAGTTTTTGGGCACCATGCTGCCCTTCAGTGGACTCACATTAGAAGGTAAATGAGAACATGTCAGCCATACCATGGGTTCTGTAATGTCAGCAGGTATGTCTAAATCCAACTGAACTTTGGGCCTAGGACTTCAGTTTTTTCTTTGGAGTGGCTGGTATGTCAGGTGTGGAGGGATCCACCAGACTGGCTTGAGCTAATCGCTTAAGTTGAGTATTCAACAGAGACAAACGTGAATGTAAAGTCTTAAGTATGAAGGACTGGTGGATGAACAATATTTGCAATTGTGCTCTACACCTAAACAAGAATGTCACTTGAATGGAGGACTTTGTAGGGTATCTGCCTACCACACTCACTTTCCCCTCCTAGCCAACACAATCACCGATCAACATAGTCAACAAGAAAAGGAAGATTCCCCATTGGGGCACTTATCTGAACCAATGAAAGCTACAAACAACCACACAAAGATCAGACAGATGAGTATGAGACCTGTGTTTGAGCTGGCAGTGAGATAGTCTGAGGATGCATGCTCATACTTCTGCTTATATACCCCTTTGCTCACAGGTTGAGGTCATATGTCAGACATATAACTCATGGAAGGTCTTAGGCTTTGGTGTTCTTCCAGACGTCAGTGATGAAGACTCATCTGTTTAGAGTACTGCTGCATAATTCTAGTACAGAATATCTTAGCACATTGTATAGTATCTCTTCAGCTTTCCCCTTTAAATGAGACAAGATTGTCCTGTGGTATTTCAACATGTTTTGGTTAGCAATGAATAAGTCCTGAAAGCCAAGGTGTTCATAGTGCAAATTCTCTTAATTTTACCTTCCCTGTCATTGTGAAGAGGGTTCTTGGCAGTAGCACTAGCAGACCCCTTGCTGGTATCATGGGATACCATGATTAGATCATCAACAGGATTTTTATAAAGATATTTGCAAGAATCCACAGCCCTATAAAATGGTCTGGTTTCTTGAGAACAGGAGGTTGGGAGTCTAGCTCTAAAGATGCACTACCTAAATGCATCTGTCAAACAGTCTATTATAGAAGGTATTGCTAAAGGTTTTGGATCAGGTAGGCCCAGAAAGTCCTTGCATCTTTTCTGGACATCTAAGAACTCCTTAGATTCTCATTTGAAGTAGGTCATTCTTTTGCAGGTCTCACCAAATGAGAACTCATTTTGGTAGGGAGGCAGTGAATAAGATGGCCTTAGTATCTAATATGTAACTGAAATACAAAAACACCTGGTCCACAAAGGACAGTTCATCTACCTTTGAGTCAGAGGAAACAAAATCCTTGGTAAGTGGCTCTTTTATTTACACTAGTGACCCCTGTCCCGGACTTCTCTTCTGAAGATAGCTGCATGTAAAGGAAATGCACAAACTCCAGAGTCAACTTCATTAAGTCCTGAGAAGGAGCCTGGGAAGCAAGAAGGAATGAAAATGCAATGTGCCTCATTCTGAGGCAAGCTGGCAGATGTCTGTTGCGTGGATGCCTTTGGTCTGGATTTGAGAGGTCTTCCCATGTGGATAGATGCTGACAACCACAGTCCTAGAAGCCAGGATGCCCTAATGCACAAATTTTGGCACCATAACCAGCCACCAATGGGGAGACATCTGAAAAATGACCACTGGAGGATTTGGGTTCTGAATCCAAATGTATGGTGACCTCTTGAGAGGTCACTACTACATGCCTCAGAGCAATCTGTAGACATCAGGAGCAAGTAAGTAGCCTTCTGGACCAGATGCACTTGAGTCAAGGGAGATATTTTACTTTGGTTTGGATATCTTCCCCTTTCTTTATACGATAGTCATGAGGATGCTTTTCTCATTCTCTTATGTGGGGCATCTACAGTACATATAGCCAATACTACAGTGGCCTTGGACAAGGTTTGTACTGCTATTTGGTTCCTATTATCTTGAAGAGTTTTAGCTCTCCTATTCTATAATGTTATGCATAGGCCCCAAACAGAATAAAGTCTCAACATGGAAGTCTTTGTTTGGGATCTGGTTCCTGCAAGAAATCCAACAGGTATACGCGTGCACAGTTCAATCAAAGAGATAAAAAGTTTTTCTCCAGAGGAGTACTTATTTGAGTGCCAGGATGAACCAGTTTGCTGACAAATGTTAAGCAGTACACATAGATCTTATTCATACTCTAGCAAAAAAAAAAAAAAATGAAATATAGAATGGGTGGATGTCTCCCTAACACTGATGTGCTGATGTCCAGGTGGAAGGGTGTCCACCCTACCAGCAGGGTAGGAGACAAAAACTTTGGAAGTCTAATTAGATGTTGCCTCTCTGTAGAGTAGGCCTAAGAAGTTATCACTACTGTAACAGTGGACAATACAATGATCATAATATACATCTACACTCCAAAGGGCTTTGCTCTGTTGTAAAGAACAAATGTCTAATAAATTGCAAATTCTTTCTGGGATGACAATAACTACTGAAATTTCTTTTCACATACTGCTATTTTGACTTTCTCATCATCAAGAAAAGAAAAAAAAAAGAGTTAAATACCTCTATGATGTCTTTTCCAGCAATATGGAGGGATTGCTCACACTGAAACTCTTCAGAATTTTCAGCTAGCCTGCCTGCATTGAAGAATACATCAAATTTCTGGCTCCAAAGCAGTTTCCTTCTTGTAGCAAAATAATTTCAGGAGGATAAAGGGCGGTGTTTCTGCTAAAAATTATACTTCTGTAGTTACAAACACAAAGCTTCTTTTGACAAAGGGATATATTTCTACACTTCTACAGATGTCTTTCTTCAGTTTGGCATCTGTTTTGCTTCATGCCATGCCATGAGATGAAGATTTAAACTCCAAAAGATCTACACAGCAAGTTGAATTCTCTGGGACGACTTTGCACCAAATGACATTTTGATTACTGTTCCTAGTATACCAACTCACTAGAATTTAAAAGGATATGCTACATATCTAAAAAAAAAGGCTACAAGGAATTTGCTGCAGGCAATTTTTATACTGTTTCTCTTTAATTTAACTGACAGGAGATGACCAACCATTATACAACTTTTCATTGAGGTTTAGGAAAATTATTAATGCTGGTAGGCTTTGAAACATCTTAATAAACTCTAAAAGTGAAAAATTTGAAGATAAAAGGAAGAGGCAGGGCTTCTAGGTTAGACTGTGATCAAATGGAGAAAGATGATATTTCTATATTACCAAATGTGGATTTTTTGTGTAACAGTTATAGGAGTCGAAGATTTGTTCATTGTTTCTTTGCAAATGTCTGTCCAGGCTTGCATTTTCTGCTCAAATTTTGATTTCTCTTTCATCTTCACATTTAGAAATATACTTCTCAGCAGTGCTCATTTTATTATTAGTGTTCTTAACTTATTTTTGGTTCCATATCTACGGACAAACGAGGTGGAGTTGGCAGGGTAATGTGTGCATTTTTTGCTTCCATATCTGCATGGAATGGACTATTTACAGAGCTGAATCATGGTGAAATGGGGCCCTAAGCATGGTAATGGACTACCCCACTACACCCCCCCCCCCATGCAGCCATACCAATATGTCTTTACTTGGCCGTCTCTCTTCAATTACCATAAACTCTCTTCAAACCTATAGGTGCACTTACTACTTTTTTTTTTAAAACTTTTACATGGATTAAAGATTTCTGGATTTAATTTAAAACTTATTTCAAATTTTACAGCATAAACACTAACAGACATTTATTAAACAAAACAGTTTCACACTGAAAACAGAATTAGCATGAGCAACATTAAACATCTCTTCTCTTGAAAATCACATTTATTGACAATGCATCTCGCAACCCATAAAACTGCAAGATATGTGCTGGGACCCATAGTCAAACAGCATATAGGTTCATAGGTTCATACTAGGCTATCTGCCCTAGGGCATTTATAAGCCTAGCCAGAGTTGTGTGGCTTTCACCACCCCTTAGGTTGAAGAATACTATACCCATTAGTTTGCCGTGCCTCTGTCCAGCAGTGATACAGAGATGATCCCCGAGGTAAACCTACGATCTCCCATCCACTGGTCAAGATTCCTCTTGAACAGAGCCAGCGAGGTGCTCTGTCTCACATGGACTGGGATTCTGTTCCACAGCATAGGGAGTCTCTGGGTGATGAATCTGTCCCTCCAGCACATCCTATTTATATCCGTGTTGAGGTTTAAGTCTCTTGCTCTTGTGGCTCTGGTGGATTTGGATTTTTTGAGGTTTTGAGATATTGTGAAGCACTAATTAGCATCTATACAAAGGGAGCAGGAATTAAAAAAAAGAACAAATGTGCAATTTATTTGATAAATGCTAATAACTAGCATTGCTGATTGACTTGTTATCCTGAATGATATATCAGAAAATGTAGTAGTTAATGAAGATTTGGCAGTTAGTGCAGTGAATTAAGGCTCTAAACTCTTAATGAGCTGCTTCTTGTAGGCTGGGGTGCAGGGTTTGCCTCCACTTACCTCTGTTTGCCTACCATGTGATTTGAGCAAGTCATTTAACAAGACAGTGCTCCTGGGACTTGACCAAAAAAAAAAGGGATACAGTTAGAGCATATGTACTTTTGAGTAAGAACAATAACAACTATGACACTCTAATAACTGGTACTACTGACTAGCTGTAATTTTCAGTGATTTGCCTGAAATTGTTTTCATCTTGGAGGCAGATGTAATCCCCTGGGGCATCCCTGGGAATAGGAATTGGAGCGTGTGTTCTTATTTATATATATATATATATATATATATATATATATATATATATATACACACACACACACAAACACAGGTTTGCTTAAACTTTTTCATTATCCAGTTTGTCTTTCCTTCTTGGGAACTTTCCGAAAAAGCTGACACTGAAATGTCCCCTAAACAAGCCACGTCATATAAAAAAAAAAAAGTGTGGGGAATGAACTTAGGGTTAACTGACCCTGACATTTTAGGCATATGAAGCCTGTGACTTGTATGAAAACACTAAACATCAGATTCAGAGGGTTCACAGGTATTAATATGTATTTTCTGGTACCTTATTCTTCAACCTTTAAATTTTATACCCATGTCACATCTTTGTAAATTGTACTTCTACTTGCCTTTAGATTAATTTCTTGAATAACATGTTATTTCCCCTTATTCTTTCTTTTTTAATTAGAGAAAATCTACATTGTTCGTCACTATACTGGTTATATGTTGTAATACTTTTGCCATAGCCCCTCTCTCACCTATTTACTAATGAAAAAAGCTTTAATGCAAATATTCTGTCATCTTATGAACAGATCATCAAGTCCATAAATCATTTTTGTGGCACTATCTACTTGCTTAATTACCTTTACATTATTATTCAAATCCATCCAGCCATATCTACCCACAACCCCTTTTCCCATTTTTCAAATGTGGTTCCAAATATAACTGCAGTACTTCAATTATACTCAAGATGCAGCAGGGTAATAAACACCTCCTTTTCTGGTTTTACCTCTCATGGTACACACTCTGATCACAAAACCTTTCTCAGAGGTTGTAGAAAACGATCGCCATGTGAAAAGCTGTGTTATCTGCAAAAACAAATCTTCAGTGCCAAGTGGGTTGGGTGGCAGTACACATCTCTCATGGTCTATCTCCTGCTTTCTACAATACATAGCAAGGGATATATCCCAGTGCTTACAGGCAGTACCTCCCAGAGCAGTGTAGTGGGTAATATTTTTTTTAAAATGTGCAGCACAGCATAGCGTGTAATCATTTTTTTTTATTTTGCAAGACCATGTTATGGCCTACAGCAAGCACTGGGCCCTAGGCAGGTGCCTAGGTCACACTGCTGAATCCAGCCCAGACATTTTATCTCTGTGCTTAACAATGGCAATAGGTCTTAAGTTCACCTAATTCCTTGAGGAAGTAATCTTCATACTATGGACATGCTTTTAGTTTTGTACCTTTTTCTAACTCTATTCTGACACTGTAAAACTTCTCCACAGCTTTTGTTACTTGGAGATTATTATGCAGTTTCTTCTGCAAAATGTAGTGGGGAGTGTGACAAAGCCTGGTGCATCTCAACAGAGGATTCTTCAGCGACCATTCCCATGTTTTTTATGACAGCTTAATGCTTCATAAACTTGTAGCTGCATCCTTCCAGATTAGTTAACTTTTGATAAGTAACATACAACCACAAGTCATACAATAACTAGCAGAAGGTATTTATCAGCACATAATGGAATTTAGATGGCAGTGCTATTAATGCTGCAGCAGAAGTCAAGATGACAAAATATTTAATATTCTCAGCCATTTTGATTTCTTAAGAACAATCTTTTTGTTATAAACATATATTTTGCATTTAGCTCTGAATCACCAAGTATTTTATAATTTTCTGCAGTATAATACAAACAACGCATATAATAGACAGCAGTTCCTCAGATTCAGAGCAGAGGTACAGATGCACATGAAGTGCATCAATGACCATGCTTTCTGAAGATAACCGCTAGGATTACCTCACAAAATAGAGAGGCTGATAGTCACAGCAGCATTTCAGCTTAAGGAGCACTGGAAAAGAATACTTATAGACTAAAATTTTGAATCTCTGTTCTCCCATGTCCAAGCCTAAATGAATACCTCACGTGACAAATCTGTAAACGTTTTGGCTTGTGTGGACTGTGCAGACCACATTCAGGCATCGGCGAATGTCAACAATTTGAATGGAGCACTGCGGGAGGTGGAACTTGGCCATCCTTTTGTCAGCTGCTGCATCATCAGGGGATATCACTCGAACAAAAAGCAGAAGGAACGACAATGAAGAGAAGTAGCAATGGTCAGACCTATACTGTAAATAATAAATGTTCTGAGGTCTGGAAAGTAAGGTATTTTGGTAAAGTAGATGTGTTGGGCAGTGCTGCAACTGTATTGCTTTTTTGTTGGAGATCATGGGATGGCCTCAGAAGCCATCAATGAATGGTGAACAGGAGTTTGTAAACAGATTGAAAAAAATAGTCCATAAACACACATACCTTTTCATCTTCAAGCCAAGAAGTTCACACTATCAAAACTATATTCAAACATTCCTTGTAATAAGAAAAGTCACCTTTCTTTAGTAGGAATAACATAAAACATTATGAAGATCATCTGTGTGAAAATATTCTTATTTAATTTGACAGAAAATGTGTTTTTGCCCTGTTAAAAAAAGTCAGCATGACACACTTTAGAGAAGGGTAAACACCAACAAACAATATAAAAGCGTATATAATAAATGCATCATGTGTCGAACTAATCTGCTCTCTCTCTCTGTCCCCTTGAGTTAAAAACATCATACTGGAACAGTTTTTAAATGCAGTAGGCTTGATTGATCATACTATTATTTCAGAGGCAATACACATTACAAATCTCAGCAGTATTGGCACTTAATTTTGTAAAACGGAATGGCAAAGACAAAACTTCTAGTCACTGTTCTATAGGTATGCATCATAATTTAAAAAAAGTATACACTTTCAAGTTTTACAGTATGAAGTCCTGTTAAGTAATAAGACCCAATTATCAAGTAGTATTCTTAACAAATGGGCCCACAACGCCTTTCCAAATTTCTCCAGTAATTCTGTACAATAAATGAATATTTCAGAAGTTTCCTCTGAGTGTTAATTTAGACCATGTACACTTCAACAGATAATGACAACTGTTTTCTCTAAGTCATTTCAAACTTCTTTATACTGCAACTGAGGCTTCTGATTGAATATCTTAACAGATAAAGAAGCGAAACATTACATCATATAATCTGTATACTTTTCATTTTGCTATGTAATATATAATTTCAAGTTCGTACGTACAGCTAGCTGTAGACTGTAAGTCTGTCACAGACATACAAATGTGATAACTTTTCAGAAATCTTTACATGTGAAGTGTAGGTAGGTTATCATTCATTTTAGATATGGGGACATAACTGTTAAATAAAATATACAAAATAAGCTAAAGTGGTATAATATTTTCACATGTTCTCTTACATTGTGTATTTAACATCTGTTCATGTTATTACCATTTCCCCAACTCACAGCAGAGAAATTATGCAGACTGGACATTTAAATGCACATTTAAAATCAAAATTCTTAAACAGCTTTCTTTTTTAAAAATTAAACAATACATATTATACAAACCAGACTACATAAAAGCAGCATAAAAAGAACCAAGAAAAGCAGGAACAGAAAATAAAATCAGATGGTTCTTGGAAAAGGATGTTAGAAATTAACAGGTTTAATGAAATTTTCTGAAATGCTAACACAGTGACTGTCAGCATTCAAAAGAACAATACTTCACAGCAAGAGAAAACTATCACATACTACTTTAGATCTTTACATATTCAAGCACACTTAAGAAAAACCTAACATATGGACAAGAATTAGCTCATGGTTTCACCTGCACTATTATCTTTATGTACCCTACTATTTGCTACAGTACACATCCAAATGCTGTAGATTTTTTTTGCCAACTGTCACAGATCTTGCTGTGAGTTTTTTTTTCCTTAGGAAATATATAACTGTTGAATTGACACCTTAGCCTCATCTGCGAAAATGAGGTTATGGAAGGAAACACTGGTATTGGAACATCAGTGGCATAAATCACCTCCCATTCCTATGCCAAAATCTAAATGAAGACCTTTATCAACAATATGTTGGCCAATATTCAAATGGCAAGGGTTCATTTTCAGAACTTAGACATTCCTACAAATGTCCAACAGAAGGTGTTACGGTACTTTAGCCTGAAGAGTGAATTTAATGCAACTTGCTGTATCAGACACACTTCTAGATACAGTAAAGCCAGAGACCTACAAGATAACTAATGGCCAAGAATAGGGATGGCACACATCGCTTTGCACCATCTCCCATGCAACATATCTATTTATAGAAAAAAGGTAATGAGATATTACGCAGACGCCTCCGCCTTGCCTTCCTACACCTCACACTGATGACAAACTCTATAGTGGTTAATTTAATGGAGTCATATTGCACTGTCAGGAGGTAACACTGTACCTAGTGCAGGAAACTGCCATGAGTGCAGTTTTATGGGACCTCCTTGAATGAAATTAGTGACTTGGAAACACACTTTGGAACTGTTGGAGGCACATGGAATCCAGTTAAAGACAGACTTGAGGAGCCTTAATGGAAGAAGCAGCAACACCATGATGTAATAATGGTGTACTCACAATGGCCAAGTATAAGTTTTGCAGACATATCAAACCAAGGGCATATAGCAGCACACATCTGTCTACTTTTATTAAGATAATTAAATAAAGAATACCTTTGAGGTACTCTCCATAGCTTTTAAAGGTCAGTGCCCCATTTGTTTTCAAGAAAAAAAAGTCTCAAGACACACTGTCCCTTCCCCATCTTGTCTACTTAACAAATATATTCCTCATTTAAGTAATGCTTAATTTAAACAATTACAGATGGGATTCAGTGTAAGGCACCATTAATACAAAATATTCTATATATACTATCATTTACCACATACTATTTTAAAACACTGAAAACTGTCCCAGGAGACAGAACTACTTTGTATAAAAACTAGCATACCAGCTTGAGATGTCACCGTGCAATTTTTAAAACTAAATATTTTTGTAGTAGACCATGTAGTGGCACAGGACTAATTCTCCATCATAATAAACTTCCTGTATGACTGAAGGCACCTGACTGTAGGCTTCAGATCAGAGTAAAGCCTACACATCCCTTCCTGTGTGGGCCTGCTACTGACTACACTTATAACCTTGATTAATATTTACAGCATCATATTTACTAACATGACATTAGGCAGAGAGCTGTCATTTCACATGCAAAATAAACTGTACAGGCAGCTGTAGATTACTTCAGTGATAAACAGTTGAAGAAAACGTACAGCAGTATTAAGGGTCAAATTATACTTTAGAATGCAGGGTTTACTTGAAGACTCAATAAGGGAGTATAGTAATTCTTCTGCAATACTGATAATTCATTTCTGATGTTATGGGCATATTTATGCCAATGCTGTCAGACACTCAATACTATGATGCTGAGGATTATGGGAATATTTTTTGCAACTCCTTTAAACTATCTTTAGAAGAGATTTGTCAATTAAGACTACACAATTTCCAAAGCTGGACATTGGCAGTGGCATTCCTCACAGGACAAAAAAGAAAAGGACTCTTGCATTATTTTACAAATGGTTAGATAGTACTAAGAATTTGTTTATGAAGATGTGATGGACTGCATGCTACATCACAAAATATGATCATTCCCTGTTCAGTTTCTGAACTCTACTTGTTTAAAATCTTCCTTTTTTGAAAGCAGTCAAGCCCATTGTGTCATTACAGTGGGAAAAGGGCAGATAACATTTCACATTCCTTTTGCAAAGATAATGAAATACCATATATTTTAACAGTCTCCCATAACTGAAGCTTGACTATGCATCTCAAAGTCTATCACCAACGGTTTTGACTCAGGACACAGACAATATTCCTTCCCTAATAGTAGTGCCATTTGTGGTCATCTAATGCTTGTCCTGAAGACACTGTTTGAAGTTAATTTCTTGTAGTGGCTAACCACGCTGATGATTTATGTCAATAGCAACTACTAAAGGAGGTACTCACATAAAAAAAGTTATAACAGAAGATTCAAGCATAGGAAATACAGTCAAAGGAGCTGAAAATGATGTGTCTGAAAGGAAAACTAGAAATTTGTCTCATTATTCAAAGTATAGCAAGAAAGAAGCAGTACAAGACAATGCTTTTGTAAAAGTTAAAAGACTAAGAATGAGTATTTTTCCTGAAGTACAATATTATAGATAGAAAGTCTAAAGCACTGGATTTGATACTGGTGCAAGTTGAGATCTTTATAAAAAGTAAACCAAAAATAAATAGACATGACCTATGAACTTTGCAGTGCAATCAATTCCTCATCAAGCAGTGAAAGCCACCACAGAAAACAGCTGACAGCACTGTGGCAGAATGTACTAGTGACCCTCACTAGCTCTCCTCATGCCTGCTAATGTTAATGTACAAATAATATCAGGAAAGGCACCTGTAGATTCAGGGGAAGTAACTGCCAGTTGAATAAGGGGGCGTATTTCACTTGTCAGTAAAGTGATTACGTAGAAAGTTTTCTGCTTAATGCTGCTCATGAAAGCTCCTCATTCCATTACTATCCTCAGTTCACCTAAAATAAAAGGCAGGCAAAGCAATTAATACCGTTCCCTTCAGAGTCCTCTGAATGCCCTGGCTAAACCAGTTTGAGTAGTGTGAGATCATACAGTGCCTTAAAACAGACATCTGGGGCAACTTCTGTTACAAAGTGCCATTTTTGTTAATTCTCTTCTTCCTTAGTATAGTCTAGGTGCTTAAATCACACCAATCTGCAATACAGCATTTTCAGTCTTTATATCTTCTCCACATAGTTACCAGGAAACATGCCTTCTTTTCCACGGATCCTACCAAACCACCAACCTGATGCATCTGTGAAGGGGAAAAAATAAGATGGTCACATGATGTGATTTATAATCAAGATTAGTGACATTTCTGCATGGACTAACAAAAGTAAAGCATACCTTGATAATTGCCTTAAAAGTAAATCATTGTAGAGGTCACTGTAATAGTATATCAATGTTTGGGTTTACCCATTCTTATGAATATGATTCTGGAAGGAACAGACATACCTCTCAACTGTCCTTCAGTTCATGGTTTTGGCCTGTTCCTCATAAAATGTGTGGTTTTCTGGAAAATCACTGGGATGATCTGAGGATTGAAGTCACTAAATGATGACATACACGAGTTTCCAACTAAATCCTTGTGTTACGCTAGCAACAATGTAAGTTTATAAGACCAATATTTAGAATATGTCTCTATTTTTCAGCCTTTGTCCCCCTATTTAGTCAGGTTTTGTCCAAATTTTTTGCACTAAGAGATTGAGAGGTATGTAAATAAAGCTTTGGCCCATGAGGACCATGGCTGGTCTTGTGTCAGTGTTCCATGGAACTGTACTTGTTGTACAAAGTGCACATAAGTAGCCAGCATTATGTCCTTTCAGGGACTTGTGACTGTAAAGCTATTCTTTTTCATATTATAATCCCCTCAAAATACAACCATGCAATCGTGTAATAAAACAAAGTAAAGCTACATACACCCACTTCTTAAAGATGTGGCGGGAGAGTATCTTTAATGTTACACTGACCTCTTCTTGAGGGTACTTTCCAATACCTGAATAATTTCTTCAGTAAAGGTTAGTATAGCAAGTAAACCATAACATCATAGTAGATTCCCAACAGTACTATCCCAGTCACTGGAGGCAGAGAAATACAAAATCCCTTGTAGCATACTCATGCCAAAACCTGTCCTACCCCAGGACTGTATGACAAGCTTGAAGTATTCTGTGAAGGTGTACACAGTAAATCACATGGTAGCTTCTAAAAAAAACTCTTCTAACAAATGCTGTACATCTCTACCTGCTGCCACAGTATCACAAGCTCCAATAGTGCCTTACAGAGATTGAATACTTGTCATAGCAAAAGGCAATAGAGAGGGACAGCCATCTGGAAAATCTGTTGTGGTTTTCTGAGTGGTAGTTCTGACATTGTTTTTCCCCAAATTCATTAGCTCTGCTGTAACATCTGCATATAATGTGCTCACCCAGTGTATGCAGGAGATGTTTGCCTTCGTACTGACAGTCTAGGTAAAAGACTGGCAGTCGTACAGACAAAGTCACTGCTGACAAAACCTTTGAAATGAAAGATGTATTATTTGTTTTCAATAAAACTACTTCACTATGAAATGACAAATAAAATGGCTTATAACTGGAAGATTATTACTGCAAATTCATAAAAGAAACCAGAAAAAAAGCAGAAAAAGTGTTTTCTACTACCGAATTTCCCCCAAAATAAGACCGGGTCTTATACTTTTCCCCTCGCCAAAATATACATTAGGGCTTATTATCAGGGGATGCCTTATTTACCCCCTGTACAACAATCTACATTTATTCATGTACACAAATTGACATTTATTTGGCACTTTTCCATTATTGGGCAACAGTTCTAGGTAACGCGTTAACAGATGTGTGAGTATTCTACGTAAACAGTGCAACAAACATTTCAACTTCAGAATATCTACACCTTGGCTTTCACAGTGCAGTATTTCATGCTTAAAGTGCAGAAAAATCTCAATACATGTGTATTGGAGGAGGGGAATAAAACAGGTGAATAACTGCCACTTTTTGAGTGGTGATGCTTTCTTTATTCCTTACCCAAACCGTAAGAGAAGAATGATGGAAAGTCATAAAAATGAAGTCTGGGAACTAGTGGCCTTACTTTGTAACTACCCCTTGATAATTAAATGTTACCTTAATACACTAAAGCAAAAAAACTGATGAGCTTGCTGGCAGCTGAAAGCAGAAGCAATCCATTCTGTTGCCCTGATAATGGAAAAGTTATTCAAATACAGTCATGTCATCTTCTTCTGGAACATTATCATAAGTCTCCAGGCCCCGAATTCCGTCCTGAATTTCTTGCTACTCCATTTCCTGTAGAACAATTGGCCCCAATTTGTCATGCCTAGCAACAGAGCTCTCTTTAAATGAGCACTGCTTGTCCATGTAGCCTGCTCGTACTGCATTGGGAACACAGCTGTCTGTGATATTATCCCATGAATTCTTCACCCAAGTCACAACCTCTTGCAGGCTAGGCTTCACAAAATTTGCACGCTGATTTCTCTACATTCTATTTTCAATGTAGTCATTGAGTTCCATGCACAAATGGTCCTTGAATGGCTTGTTTATTGCAATATCAAGAGTCTGGAGATGGTCATTCCTGTGGGAATCATTATTTGATCTATTCTTCTCTGTGCAAGGAAGTTCATGTCTTTAGTGCGGTGAGTGCTGGCTGAATCCTAGACTAACAGACCTCTTTCGCCACCTCACAAAACAAGTGGCAACATTACATCGACCCACTTCCTTATAACTGCTTGTGTGCACCAGGCTTTTTCGGTTTCAAGAATGTAGATGCCTGAAACATGTTCAAGCTTATCTTTCTTGCCCTTACTAACGATTAGAGGTGGGGTTTTCTTTCCAGCTAGATGAATTGCCAAAATACAGATAACACGTGCACTTTTGTAACCAGCGGAGGGAATATAGATTGACGAGGCACCCCATTGATCAATTGTTGTTTGAGATCCTTGGCCCATAAAGACTGCAGTTTCATCCATAGCAATCATGGAGAGTTGGTATTTAGAAAAGTCGATGTCATCAACAAAGGACCTGAATGCAAGTGCACATTTAATAACATCAGTATCTTCCAGCTTGAACAGTGTTGTCGATCTTCTTAGAGACAGTTCATATCGCAGAAGGAAGCCATCCAGCCAATGTTGTGATGCTTTGAATTCTTCTGGGGATATTTCTACTGTGGTGCCATTGCAAGGGCAAATGCTTGAATATCAGCCCTGCACACAACCAAAGCCTTTGCTCTCCTGTTTGCAATTCATTCACAAATGATGTCTTCCATCTCAGGAAATAATGATTGCTGACCTGATCCACACTTGCACTTTTTAGCATTTCCCTCGTCGGCCTGTTGACTGAGGTTACATATACTGCTCGCCATTTTTGGACCATTCGGAGATCCAACTTCTCTTTGCAGAAAGCCATCAGAGTCTTTCCCCAGGAGTCCTTCATGATTTGTTTCTTGTACTCGATGGAATAGCGCTTTCTTTTTGCACTCATCTTGTATGGGGGGGGGGGTTAATTGAAGACTTACGAGACAGGAGTGGCAACACAAAATGCGATGGTTAAGAAGACACAATCACACCCGTTCGTTATCAAGTGCGCATGTTTTACGTGCGTTGTCTGTACTTTGACCAATCAAAGTACACTTGCCAGTGTTTATGGGCCAAGGATCTCAACCATCAAGTGTGAGTGAGGATTAAGGTTACATTAGGACTCGTGGAGAACTCTCGGGGAAAGAATGTTATGACTTTCTGCAAAGAGAAGAAGTTGGGTGTTTGAATGGACCGAAAATGGTGAGCAGAGTACGATAACCTCAGTCAACAGGTGTCAATATTATTATTATTTTATAATTCAACATGTCCGTCGTATGTTGTTGACAATCTTAACTGGGGCTTATTTTTGGGGTAGGGCTTATATCATGACCACCCTGGAAAACCATACTAGGCCTTATTCACTGGTTAGGTCTTAGTTATGGAGAAATATAGCAAATGTATTTTTTATATTCATTGTATTGGTTGGTTGGCTTTAAGGGATATAAAGCTACCTTTTCAAAACAATGTTCAAGTCCTTTGGGGAAGAGATGTCACTTCTTGGTGACTAACTTAAGAACTCCTTTTAGGATGATATTAATGAAGGTTTTTGCTGCTGTGTAAACCAGACATTTCAGGGGACATTAACTTTGATGTTTAGATCACATTTGAATCAAATAAATAGATTAAATAATCCAACAGCTTTAGTTCTTAATTATAAATTCTACTGGCCTTTTATCTTACCCCCTTATATTTAAAAAACACTGTGCCCATATGTTTTTGTTGCCACTTCTGTCCAGCAGTGTTTGCATGATGACAGCAAACCCAACCGGATCTCTCCACCCCACTCCATCCACAGGTCTAGATTTCACAGGTCTAGATTTCTCTTGCCCAGAGTTGGACAGGGATTTTATTCCACAGTATAGAGGATCTCTGAGCTGATCTATCCTCTTCCACAGCTATCCTATATATATATGATAGGTTATTTTCGCTTTTGCTCTAGTGGTTTTGGGTGCTTTTGTTTTTTTGAGGTTTTCTGGTGCATTTGGTTCTTGGTTGACATGGGGCTTGTATGTCAGAGCACATGTCACCTCTGAGCAGACGGTATGACTGAATAATAGAGCTAGAGTTTTAACAATCTGGCATATGACAGATTTTTTTGGAGTTTATCCTTTTTGGTGAGGAACTTCACTTCTCTCTCTCTGCATTGGGTGAGAGAGATAGATACATCCCGGGCATTGGGCCTTGTACATTTCATTGGTCTGATAAGGAAAGAGGGAACAGGGACCCCATACTAGATCTGGATGTGATGTGAAGATCAGGGGTGGATCAATGTAGAAGGTCTTTAACCACTTTAGCAGCAATGAGTGTCAAAAGAAAAGGCACTGTCCACTGTTGGCCTGGGTCCCCCTTGATAACCTCTTCTTCTGTTAGTAGATTGCCACCACCTATATGGTAGCTAGTTTACCTTTTTTTTCCCCCCTAAGGGTATGACTATACATTTTTGGCTTTTAAGGTTGGCCATTTGGCCCCAGCCCCAGCCATCTGTCTCCTCTGTCCCTTATCAGAAGGATATCCGTCCCTTGTGTCCTTTCCACTATGGCTTGAGTTTTGTGAATCTGCAAACTTTGTCAGCTCCCGTGTAAACTTTCTCAGCCCTGTTCTGAGAGAGAGAAGTAGATGCAGGAAAAGGGGACCGATAGACTGTGGGGACTCACCAGGACACTTTTGGAGTCTCTGCACAGCCAGCAACTCTAACCCTGTGGGTTCTGTCCTTCCTTAAGCCTTGTTGCATTTCCATCCATCTATGGGTTTACATTTAGCTGGTAAAAGTTTTTTTACACCGAGTGGAGGGGTTGTGTGTAGCTTGCCTTTGCAAGGGTCAAGGTGGCTGTATGGACTGCCTTTCCTCATCAATCATAATCAGAGAGCTCCTCTATGTCTCTTTTCATGAGGGAAATGGAAAGGGCCTACAGTCTAGGTGGAAATTACCCCCTTTTGTAGTTAAAAATGTTATTGTACTTATTATTTTGACTTCCTTTAAGATGCTTAACATTTTGGTGGAAGGGGAATTATTGCAATCAAAATGCTATTATCTAGACCATAAAGCTGACATGATGGCCTTATTGCATTGACTAAAAGACACAAAGGCTATGGTAGAAAATTGAACAGGCTCATTAACAGGAATACTCTCTGTTGAGAAGGAGCTGTTATGATTAAACTGTCCTTACCTTATTTTGCTGGGATTGATACCTTCTGAATCAGAAAGAATAGAGGGAAGGCATACCTTTAGGTCTAAGTCCATGTAAAAGTTAAAACACTATTACAAACTTATCAAGAATACGAGCAGTGATATCAACTATTTGATAGTTTCTTGACTGAAAGTTGTCCTGACCCTGTGAACTGCATTCATCTCCTTCAAGTTGATGTGAAGTGGCCTTTATCTGTTGAGATGACTGTTGTGGGCTCCAGAAGCACAATCCTTTCTGCTAGACAGTAAACTTTGGATGGAGGAAGTAATAACATTCTAACATAAGTCTGCCACATGGTTCTATCACAGGAATTCAACCATATTGGGAACTAGGAATCATGTCCACAGGATCGATGAAATGATTCTAAAGATGCCAGTGTCTTTGTCATATGTAACATTATATAAGGTACTAACAGAATGCACCAAGATAGACATTGAAAGGGTCTTAGAAGCTGTCTTGGTATGATGGTCAGTTACTAGCAGAATTCTGTCAGGACTGTCTGAATCTTTGTTTGCTTATACTGAGTGAGGAAAACTTTCATTAAATATAAAATGTATAACTGCCTCAACAACTGTATTGATGTCGAACTTACAACTCCTTGCTTTCACAGAGACTGAAACAAAACAAATATGTAATTAATAAGCTGCATCAACAACTCCCTTGTCTGTGCAACTATCAAGTAATTGTCTACATAAAGAAAGAAAGACAGCTGTATTTTGCCTTCTGACATGCAAACACTGGGGGTTAAACATTCAGTAAACACTCTATGGGTTGTGCAAAGTCCAAGCAGAGATGAAAAGTGAAAGCGATGCTGAACTCTTTGGAATCTGAAAGTACTTTCTGGAAAATGGTCTCAATGGGATGTGAAGTTAGGCATCTTTTCGACTCAGGGTAGCCATCCAACAACCATGCTCAAGGTAGCCATCTGATATAAACTTTGTTCTGTGAAACGAAGTATGAGTCTTCAGAATTATCATCCTCAATTATTTTGTGGGTATGAATATATTTAGATAAGAAAAATCTAGAATGGCCCTTGAGGTCTTATCCTTTTTGGAACTAGTAACACCCTGCGGTTAAAATACTAATTTCTCTTTTGAACAAATTACTATCTATATTGCCTTATTATTAACAACTGATTCACTAACTATAAAGCTCTTTTTACTTGAAGCATCAGTTTCTGTGAAACAGGCAATGATTAACGTTTCTGAACAATTCTACTGCATACCCTCTCTGTACTATCTGCAAAAACCTTTTGTCTGTGGTGATCTCATTCTGTGCAAAGAGTGAAATGTTCCTCCTAACACACTAGCAAAGAGAAGGGTTAGAAACTGAATCGTAGTAATTCAGAAGCTCTATGGTTGTATCTGCCTATAATAGCCAGATTTGCTTCCAACAAGCCATACTCCACACATCACTGTTTTGTCCTCAGGCACCTGGACTGACTTGAACTACCTCACCTACCTACCTACTCAACTTCAATTTAAACAGAGATTAGTCTTTCACCCTGAAAAATGCCCTGCCCTAAGTGGTATTCCACAGCTCCACTCCACCAACAGCTTTCTGCTCTACTAACAAATATTTCCTCTCAATTCACAAAGCTCAAAACAAAGCAGGGAATACCCTTTAATCCAATTGCATTTCAAAATCATGGAACTCAACTCTCTCTCCAATAAGACTTCTCAACAATGCACACATCTTCAAAGATAAAGTAAAATAGTTCCTGCTCGACTCCTGGTTATGTCTTTGCTATTCCCCTGCTTAATTATGCTGAACTACCTTTTCTATACACACACACACACACACACACACACACACACACACCAGTGATGTTCTCTTATGTTTCTGTCTTACACTTTTCTTATGACGATTTTATATTTAATGAAAGTTTTGAGAAACGGTGGACTGATTAGTGGAAGTCTGGGCCTACAGTGGCCTCAGTGGCGAGTTGAACTATACACGGAGGGCGGAAGCCAGATTTTGTCTGCCATGTTCATTGTAAGGAGTGGACTAAATTCATTGGGTTGGAGGAACTGGACTGGATTTGAGATGCTGCTGGTGGTATCAGAGATGGAACTGGTGATGGTATGGATGATGAAGATGGTAGCTAGACCACTGGCTGGTTGCCAATGTTTGGGCTTTCGGCTAGTGGCGGTTGCACTGTATTCAGGTAGAGATGGTCTGACTTTGTATGACAGTTGTGTTTGAATCATTTTTTTTTTTTGGTTTGTGGTGTTGGAGAGACTGGAACAGACTTTGAAATGCTGCTGAAGTCAGAATGGACATGGCAGTGGTGTGGTTGGAGGGGATTCTGTAGCCCATAGGATCATGCATGGTTGAGGAGGCATGATGCTTTCTGTGCCTCAGTTGTCTTGGTTACTGTTCACTGAGTTTGGAGGAACGTAATTTCATTCAGCTGTGCATTTTTGAGTATTGTCTGAATAACAAAGTTACTTTTTGACTTTGACAAATACATATAATTATATCTGACCTAATAAACGAATACAAAGTTGCACCCAATGCTAATTATGTTGTGGCAAAATATACTTATTTCACAATTATCTGCTTTACTCATCGTCACTTTGTATGTACTGCTGTTATTACCACAGCATTCTGTATGTTGTATAAGCACTACTGTAAAAAGTTCTCATAGTGCTTTGTGTATACTGCTAGTAAATGTTACTCACTTATTTTGTATGTTGTATATGTACTACTGTTATTATTTCTCGTACAGCTTTTCTCCCCATGCCTCTTCTGAAAAGGAGCTTGTTTGCCTAGTTGGACTTTCCAGGTTAACAAATGGAAATAAATAAACAAAATTCATGCTAAATCTAAATCGTAATTAGTTTGCTTTCCTTTCTATTTTTTTGTTGACAAAACCATTCACTTGGAGGTTCTTTTTTTGCACAGTTGCTCCTCTGAAACTGACGAGAAGGTGGCTTCCATTTATTTTTAAGTCTACAATAACGTTATCAGATGGTTGCCCAAAATGAGAAACCATGTGTCTCTGGCCTATCCATCAGTCAGGCTCTGACAATCTCACTTTAAGGCTCTGTTCTAAAATAAATATATTACAAATAACACAGCTGCTACTGTAGCTACTATTTTTCTAATCTACTAGCAGTACTATCACTTGGACTAGGTTGCGTATTTTTTCTGGATTTGTTCTAAAATGGAACTTTAATATGAAACCATGTGCACTAAAAATAAGTGCTCCAATGGCTAAGTTCTCTGGACAAACCCATACCCAGCTAACAAATGAAATATAAAAACTAGAATGTCCTTCTTTAAAAGACTGCAAATTGTAGTCTACCTCTGTAAAGTGAAAGAAAACTGCATGACCAGCTCTCTGGCATATAGGAATAAAACTTTCACTACAACCAAGGTAACCCAAGTTTGATTAGTCTCTCACATGCTGGAAGAAGATGAGGGTAGATGTGAGTGCAAATGCCTGCTTGCCTACTCTGTGGGGAGAGACATGTGGCTGTTTCCGTGCATACGAGTGAAGACTTGCAGGCTAAAGGAGCCATAGTCAGACATGGGTTTGATTTACCAAGCTGATGAAAGCAACCCTCATTAACGAGGGTGAGAGCACTCAGATGCAAGGACAGGGCGCAGAAAGCCCTCACATGAACAAAGGTGCACATGTCATCCAAAGGGCAGGGTTAGAGCCTAACATGGAAAAAAAATCTGTATAAATGGGCTGAATTACTGTGGAAGACTTACAGTCAGCAAACAACACAGGGATGCAAAAAGTACAAGTATCTGCTTGTTGAAGCTAGAGACATCTATATGCATCCTCTATATTGTAGTTTTGTACAGTCCTTGGAAGTGGCACTGCAGGAGAATTTTGGCAACAGTGTTGCACCAGTGTCTGCGGGACTTGTGTGAACTCAACGCAGCTCCTGTTTTGCAGTGTTTCAACTTGAATTTCAATCATCCCTTATCTTTACTATTTATACTCCCTAGCAACTCTTACAGTTCAGCACTGCCTTCTGTCTTTGTTGACCTTTTTGAAGTGAAGTATTTTTTTCTTTGTCGCTTACAATAGTAGAGATAATTGTTTATCATTGAAATAAATGATCCATGGAAACCTCACTTCATTTTTCATGCAGGTCTAAGTTTAAATGCAACCCCACGGCACTGTTTGCTTGGTTACCTAAATTTCATAACAGACCTTGAACTTCACAGTACTGCAATTACTGCTCGATGGTGTAACTATGCAGTTTCCTACGAGATGTTAGTATACAAATTTTAAATAAGATTTTCTAACACATTTTTACAAGGTATTATCTTAGTGTTTACTTGCACAACTCTGTGGCTTTGTAGTCTCACTGCCCCCACCTTATCCCTACGAATTCTGTGTAAGTGATGTTTCCTCATATCAGCTTATGTAAATAATATGTCCACATTTAAGCATTTTTGTCTTTGCTTAATTGTGAAATTACAGTGACATACCTTTTCTGATATCCATTTTTCTGCCTCACATCTCTAGAATGTCTAGTATTATTTTAAAGTTGACTCCTTTGTTGCCATTATAGTACACAGAAGTGGAGTTTACTTCACTGAATCACAAGTTAGGAACTTGTGTGTATTTAAGTGATTTTGGGTAAGCATGCATTCACAAGAACTGACTGTTCTGTGCTATGTAAGGGGTCTGTCCATACTTCACTCCTACACCCACCCCTATTGAGATCACCTGTCCCACAAGTTGCAAAATGCATCAATTATCATTATTTAAACAACCCCCCCCCCCCCCCCCGGAGGGTGTTTTTTGTTAGACAGTACTTCATAAGTATAACTCAAACAGCAGGAAACGTGCACTTTTCAGATGTCTAGACTAGCATAACTCGAGTCTATCTAGATCTGTATAGGTAGTCCATATAAAAGTTCTCCATCGTGGTACTTTCCCTTTAATACAACAGCACAAGCCTACTTAAAATCATCCTCTCTTTGACCAGTAACCCTAAGAGAAACAATGTGTTCCTCTCCTTTGTACACAGAATTGCTTCACCATTTTCTGTACTTCACTAGCTACAGCTTTATTCCACCAATAAAATAACCCTATTATGAATACTTTCTTACAACTTCATCTATTTAGTTACAAATAATTTCATTACCATAACCAATATTCTACCTAACCAGCAACTAACACTACAACTTTACTATTTTATTGTTACTAATCCTTAGGTATTCCAACTGTCCCATATCATGTCATTTTGAATAATGCAATGTACACTGCCCCTATTGTCATCATTTTCCCCTTGGCTTAATGGCACATGGTGTACCCCTGTAAATACACAGCACACCCTCATCTCTATGTTGTCAGAATGTAACCTTTGAGGCTTGTGTTCCCCCTCACCGAGTCATGATTAGTGTCTTGATAAGTAAATCTGGCTTTACTAAGAGCACTGAATTCATATTATAACACAAATCTCATAGTGAGAAGGTCTATCGCTTTGTTTTCCTTCTCAAATTATTTCTAGTCAGCTTACCTTAAACTGTCCCCAAAATAACATTGCCAAATGGGTGCAGTCCCCACACCATCAGCAAATGCCTCCAAATGAAATCAGTCCATAAATTCAGATAGAAAACAAAAGGTCACCCTTTATGAATGTTAACATCTTGAAGCTTAGCTTAAGGTTGAACAGCCTGATGTATAACCTACAATGGGTGTATATCATAAGGTCAAAAGAGCAAAATATTGAAAGGTCTAACATCAAAAGCTGAGAACATTGAAAACGGAACAACCGAATAGAAACAGTCGGCCACATCGCAAACGGAACCTCCGAAATAGCAACGGTCGGCCATTAGGGTTAGGGTTCTGACCTGTTCTGAGACATTTCACAGTCATATCCTGTCCGTAGTACTCCGGGAGCAGTAGGATAAGCAGCAGAGGCTATGTTGCTACTCAGTCACAGGTAAGCGCACAGGGAGCAGGCATGGAAGGCTTAATTTTATAGTGTTTAATTAAAACACATAGTAATACTGTTGTGGTGTTTAATCAGAACACATCCTAATATGTGTATGAGTTCTTTGTATGATAGTAAAATTTTACCGATTATGCTGCTATTAAACCGTAGTTTGCACCATACATTATGTATATGGATAATTTCACAGTGACGTCAGAGTGTGTGTGTTTAGGAAGGCCAACTATGAGCGTCCGGGGTTTCCGATGTTTTTAGCTTTCGAAGTTATCAGGTTTCGAGGAGGTTAGGAGTTGGATGTTCTGACTTTCGATATTTTGCTCTTTCGATCTTATGATATAAACCCCCCATAACAGAGTCATGGATCGAGTATAGATCCTGTCCATCCAATCACATTAAGAATAATCTGAGACAATAAAACTTATCAGAACTGTGGGGAGGGGTGCTAAGTAAAAGTGAGAGCAACTTCTAGGTCAAACTGGCAACAGATATACAGCAAACATAAAATTATTTGTAGGAGAAGGCTACATTATCTCCTGTGTCCAACTTCAATAAAATTATTTCATGGCATTCTTCTCAGAATCACATAGTGCTGTGGTAGAATTATCATCATCTTGTGAGATTTTAACTTGAACTAGTTAGGTCCATCAAAGAAACACCTGAATCTTACTTTCCTTTTAAATAAGTTAACACAATGTACTATGTCCAAGTAGACTAAACTCCATAAGTGATACCAGTCCATCTATTGTTGCTGTTCTAATACTCTCTGAAAAAGCATCCCCTCAATAGGCATCCAGACATGTTGGATGACTACTACCCTACCATTGCTATATAGGCCTATAAATAGCAAAAAAGCCAAACCTATTTATATTACGCATGATGACTTAGTGATAAGATCTCGGCCTCACAACACTAGGGTCTGGGTCCAGTCCTGACTTCTGGTCTTTGTCTGAATGGAGTCCTGCATGTCTTGGCCCTTTTTCTTGTGGCCGAAGTCATGACTAAAGAAAGTCTGAGGTTATAAGTTCACTTACCTGGTTAACAGATAAATAAATGAGAAAATCCAGAAGGAAGTTCCTGGACTAAAAGACTTGACACAATTTTATTAAAGTGTTCTACGTCAAACTCAGACCAAATATACAGTGAAACAAACCCCACCCACATCTGTCATACACTTATTGTATAACCTTCTCAGTCCAGTAACTGATAAAAAGTCTTGTCAAAAAGACTTAGCTTAACTATGACAACTATTCTGATTAACTCTGGTTATTAGGAAACATTATTTATTTTTGTTTGCTGAGTTTGTCCAACTGGATTTAAACAAAAAGCATTTTCAGTGAAGGCCTGGGGAGAAAGGCTCCAGCATATTACAAATATTTTTAAATAGGCATTCAATAATATACATGAACAGTCATTAAATAATATACATTAACACATACATTTACTGATTAGATTACATGTATATGAAAGTAGAGAACTATTATATTGTAAAAATACGGATAAATGTTGAACAGTGACACTTCTGAAGAGATGTTATTAATGAATTTGTCAGACAGATAACAGAATATGTGAACAGTGATTAGAAATTCAAACAAATGGAGGTGAGGGAAGGAACTAGGTAGGGCAGAAAATACTATAGTTAAGAGGCGACATGTAAAGCAGGTTCAGAGATAATTATGCATATGGCTATCATAAGATTTACATTAGAAATAAAGAGGAGGGGTGAGCAGTGCCACAAAACAATATATGTAGCTGAGAGATGCTACTTAAAGTATTCACATATTTTTTTTCTTTAAACGAAAAACACCTTTATTGAACTATCGTGCATGACATAGGCAATCATACATTTATAAAGATGAAAACAAACCATGTTAACATTTTCAGTTGCAAACATTATACAAGAAATATAATCTTCCATACAGTCATTGTCATTCAACCATTACATAGCTCATTCAATTCCTGCCTTCACTTAGATCACATTCTTTCCCCAAAAAATTACTCTGCATGCATTATTCTCACAATTCCTATTTTTCTAGGAAACTGGAGCCAACCTTTTCTAAAGATACCACTTCCAGTTATTTTACATCTGTTACCACATTCACTACTTCTAGTATGGTTGGTTTAGACTTTGATTTCCATTTTTGTAATTGCTTTTTTGAGAGCCACCAGAATTAAACTCAGCAAGGCCGTATTACATCAAGGCAATCCTGATTCTGTATTACAGCTCAAAAAATCATTTTCTTAGACCAATTTGTTCACCCAGTATTTATGACAGGGTAGTTGTAGGGAAGTTTATGTCTACCAATACATTACACTTCCAAGAATATGTTCCCAGTTATCTCTTTCTTCCACATCACACCTCCAACATTTGCAATCTACATGAGAAAAAATTATTTGAAGTCTGCTTGGGGTATAAAAATACCTATGCAAACATTTCCAAGAAAAGATTCTAAACCTTCCAAATTCTGTTACATATTTGGAAGCCATACATATATCCTTCTCATTGCTTCTTTGTGAATTGCTTAAACAGTCTCTCTTCCAAATGTTTTCTAACCTTCTCTGATCGATTCATATAGTTATCATGTAATATTTTATATATCCTACTAATTGTCCCTTTTTAACAGCAGATTTTGTCTTAGATTCTACTAAAAACTGTACCAGTGCTGGTCTTTCACTTGGGATCCACCTTATTCCTTTCTCTTTACCTATATTCTGATACCAGTCCTTGACAGGGAAGGCAATCTCTAGCCTGCACTCCAAATGAATTCTTAGCCTCTTCCTATTCTACTACCTTTTCCTCTCTAATTATTTGCTGTGAATATCTTGATTCCTTTGCCAGTTTTCTCCAGTAAATTCCAGTGAATTCATCCCCTTTCCCCATTCCTGTGTTGGCGTAGTTCTTGGAATACTTTCTGCTACTTTATGAGCACATTATTCTGTATGGTTATATTTATTCTCCTTAAGAATATGCATCCAAAATACCAGTCTCTCCTTATTTCTTGAAATTCCCACATTTTATCATCATACATTTCTAGTATGAATTCCAGCTTTCTGGTTGTGCTGTGTAAAGGAGCCTTAACTGTGTAGCTCTGAAATACCCCTTCAAATTAGGTAATCTCAAACCACCTTGTTCTATTGGAAGGATCATCTTATCTCACTTGACTCTTGCCTTCTCCTACTAGATAAAATATTTCATCTCTATTAGTTGCTATCCACAACTTCTCCTCTGGTTGGTAAAAATATACCTGACCTGTGTATGAAACTAAATGGTTTAAAAACATTTTCACTGCTTGTATCTTCTAATCCATATCCATAAAACAGCTCTTCCAATTTCTTAATTTTTGTATTATCTTTTGCTTAGTCTCTTCCCACAAATACTTAGCTGCCATAACAGTGTCATTTTTAACCCATACTCCTAAATACTTCATTTTTAATGTCCCCATAATCATGAGTATTGCTGAATCAATTCATGTGTTGGTACATAGTTTATAGCTATAGTTTTTTTTATTGTTTTTTTTTTCTTCATTAATTGTATATCACCCCCCCCCCAAAAAAAAAAAAACAGACCATAACAGAATCCTTTTTGATCCATACTCCTAAGTACTTAATTCTATCAGATTCCCATAAGGATTGGTATTGCTGAACCAATTTGTGTGTGAGTACATAGTTTACAGCTGTTGCCTTTGCTTTATCTTCATTAATTGAAGAACTTGAAACTGTCTCAGAATGTTCCACAACATTGAAATGTCCTTTTCTGGTTTTATCAGGCACAAAGTAATATCACCTACAAATATAGCCAACTTTTCTTGATTACCACACTAAATATATCCTTGAATTTCTGAGACCTTTGTTTTCACTGCCAGAGGTTCTAAATATAATGCAAAAACAAACAGGAAAAGGGGCATTCCTGCTTGGTTCCTCTGCTCAAACAGAACTTATCAGAGAAGAATCCCCACCCCCACTTTAATTTTTGCCTCCAAAAGTATTCAAGTATTGTTGAAGACTTGTTGGGGGGTATAGGATAGTGAACAATGAGAAATAGTTTGACAATATGGTAAGCTGAAGATAAGAGCGGCACTCATCCTGGAGATGTACAGCGGCAAATCCAATGATTTGACAGGTGAAGTTTTACATGAGCTTGCATTCTGAATGAATTTCAGTAGTAGTGGGATGTTGTTCCACAGTTTAGTTACACTATTTGTATGGAGGTTTATCTGTAGTATGATATGATTTGATTACAGTGATTTTTTTACAAGAGCATTAAATTCTATTGGGGGAGTAGTGTTATATTTAGTTCTTAAGGGCTGGACAATATTCTGGTTTAAATACAGAAGAATGTAATTATCTTAGAAAGAGCTAGGTTATGTGACAGTTCTAGACAGTTTAATTATCTTAGGGTTAAGGCAGTGGCATGTTCTGTTCTTGTAGTTTACTGCAAATGTGGCCATTTTATTATAACTCTGTTCAGTTTGGACAATTGTGAGACTTGAAGGTTAGTGAAGATATGGACAGCACAGAGGAGAGATGGCAGTAAGAAAGTAGAGGCTGTACATCTTGTCAGGTATGTCTGGGAGGTAGGTTTTTACTTTGTATAATGTGCCTAATTTTTGGTGACTTTTTAGCCACCATGGTGGTCAAATTTCAAATGATCATCTATATGATCTATATGATGACACATTAATGTTGTCTGATTTGCTTGTTTTATCTTGGTGTTGCTGGGATAGTAGTGATATGTTTTGGGGTGAAGAGCAGTAATTTAGTTGTTTTTTTTAGGGTTTAGAAGTAGTTGTGAACTACTTAGCTGTAATTCAATTGATAAGGACTGCTGTGCAAGGTCTTGGAGTTTAAAGATAGATTTGACAAGATTAGGGTTGAGTCATCAGTGTATTGAACTAGGATAGCATTTTTTGCAGCAGTGTACAGGTCATTGATGAATATGTTGGAAAGTATGGGGCCTAATACAGATCCTTATGGGACACCAACACTCCCTGGCAAGAAGTTGGATAAATCATTTTTTCATTTCACTTCTTGTGTTCTGTTTGAGGTAGTTATGGAACCACTGCAGTGAACAGTCAGTGAGCACTAAGGGTTTCTGGTAGGAGACAATACCAAAAGCTTTTGATAAGTTTAGGATGATGGTGGAGACTGGGCTTGTAGTATGTCAGAGTGCTGACAGTATTAAAATTCAGCATAGTACTACTTGTGCTGTGAGGGGGATGGAAGCGGTGTTGGGTTGAAGTCAGAAGCTGGTTATCTATTGTATAGTTCAGAATATGAAGCTGCCTACCTGATTATCCAAGTTTTACTCTTAAGGTGGCAAAGGTGCTGCTTGACGTGTAGTGAAAGTTTGTTCTGCAGGTCAGGAATACATGGCGATATGAATCTATCATGCTGATGTGTCTTATTTATCTTTTGAAGAAAGCTTAGTTCTTTTAACCAGATATTTTGGGCACCATTTGTTCTGTGAAGGAAATTGAAGAGCAGGAGGATTGGATCTTATGGCTTGAAAGGCTACAGACATATCTTCAAGGAGGAGGAGTTGATAAGACACTTGTGTACAGAGAGAGAGAGAGAGAGGAGAGAGGACTGCCAGTCAGCCTAGTGACTACTGATCTATTAGTTATGAATGTCTGAGCTCTCCCAAGTTAAGTGATATAGTTAGACAAATAGACCCCGCTGTGGTGGTGCTGCGGTAGCGTTGTCGCCTCACAGTAAGACGCTGTCCGGTTCGATTCTCAGCTACAGCGTCTTCTGTGTGGAGACATGCGTGAATGGGCGTACCTTTGTTGAAGGTTGTGCGTCAGGGCTGGTAACTCGGCACATAAAAATCAACTACCAATCACTATCAGACTGGAGTTCCGCTGTGGCGACCCCTAACCAGGAAAAGCCGAAAGACACAAACAAACAAACTTGCTTAAAATGGGCATTATGCATTCCATACTGGATCCAATAAGATATATGGAAAGGGAAGGTAAAACTTCTTTGGCTCTAGAGGAGATGTCATTGGAAATTACAGGAACCAGACAGAAAGCTTTCTGAACTACTGTGGAGACATGATGGCCAAAACATAAATAATTAACAGCCAGTGTACCTAGTTCCCTTACAACATTGTCTGTTTAGAGGGGTCTGTCATTTATATGGCATGATGTGGAAATTAGGTCTATATTGAATTAACGAAAATCCTCTTGTGCGAATACGTAAACATCGACACATATACAGCGAAGTGGCAGAAGAGTGAAAGTCCAGAACCACGAAGATTCGAAGATCGAACTGCCATAGTTGTCCATGCCAGTAGGTGATTTCCTTATCCGGTATAGCTCCCTAAGGTAAGTGTGCGATAGTTACTGACCTTAGGGTTAGGGTGCGGGTTAAGGTACGTGCATATGTAGTGGTATGTTTAACTTAGATGTTAGGGTTAGAAATAGGGTTAAGTTTAGTGTACATATAGTAACATAGTTGAGTAGCGGAGTATATACAGTAATATTTTTTTTTACTTTTCAGTTGTTGTTTTTTACAGTTAGATATATTTGTGTGTCACGTAGGTTTTATTAGGATATGGGATATGTAGGTGAAATGTAGGCATGGGTATAGTGTGTTTTTTTTATTTTGTTTGGTTAGGCAGTATGTAGCGGGAGGTGGAGTTGGCCAACTATGGGGATTCGACGTTTTGTATTTCGCGGTTTTGTGCGTTCGCCGTCTTTGCATATCGCTGTTTGTGTGTCAACGTTTACTTATTCGCACAAGAGGATTTTCGGTAATTCAATATAGACCCGTGTAAATCATTTGTTTTCTAAAAATGTACTATAGTACATTTTTCACCACTGCTCACAAACCCATATTCCAACCCTCAATCTGCCCCTCTCTTTCATCTATCTTAACCCCTTATCTCCTCAGTTGTACTCTTGATCTGAAAACCAAAACCTCCTTAAAATCTATAAACCCCTTCTCCCATCTGGCCAATTACTTCTATCACACTCCTTAGTTAAACTATGAAATTCCCTCACCCCACTTCTGATGTACTCACAACCACTCTAATTTCAAATCTCCCCTCCATTTCTGCCTTACCTCAAACTGGGACTGTTCCTGCTCCCTTCCCACCTAAATTAGACTGTCGCCTTTTTCAAACCTCCCTTCAGTCTCATCTAGTATCACCTCTGATCACTAACATTATTGTTAGAACAAACACTAAACTTGTATAAACACTTCATGATTTGTACTTTTAATTATATTATCTATATTACTTTTGACTTTATCTATATTTTAACATTTGTGTTTTTCAAACGTATACTCCCTGATTTTGTATTTGTATTTTAAATTGTATATTTTTGCTTTGTATACTGTATATTCCATACTTATGTTATATTCTGTTAAGTGCTTTTCAAACTTTTCTCACCGGGTCTCCAGTGAAAATGTCTGCTTGATCCAGTGGACTTCCCCAGTTATCAAACTGGAAATAAATAAACAAAAATTAAATTGAGACCATTGTACTTGTACTAACTTAACAAGGTCTAATTCACGTTGGAGCAATTGTGAGTCAGGGGAAGACTGACTAACACCACCCAATTTACATTCATCTGCAAACTTAGATAACCACAAGCTAGGAGTGCTTACCTGAAGCTCTGAGTAATAGAACTGGATGCCAAATAGGAGAGGGCCAACAATGACCCATGTGGTATGCCACTGGTTAACTATTTGGCTTTCAAAAGGCACCTGTGACTCTTAACTACATAGGTTCTGTCAGACAAATAGCTTGCCATCCACAGCAAAACATAGATTTATATTCATATCTAAAAGTCTATCAATAATGCCGACATGGGGAATAGTGTCAAAGTCATTGGACAGGTATGGTAGTTGTACCACATGACCACTATTCATTGCTTCAGTGACATAAAAAAAAAATGCGGTTAAACAGGTAGGATCTGCTTCTGACAAAGCCAAAATGATGGGTCTAGGGTTAAAAGATTTTCAATGTCCACATTGATGGGCCAGAAATAAGCATTCCACAGCTTTACATAGAAGGCTAGAGAGACAATTGGGTCTATAGTTACCAGTGTCTGTGGTTGGACCATCTTTGTGTTATGGCATTACAATGGCTGTTTTCCAGGCTTCAGGAATGTAATAGTAGATAGTCTTAGATTAAAGAGGTTAAGTGGGTGGTTCAGATACTTGGCACTGACAATCAGGCAAGCTGGTAAGTTACCAGAGACCACAGGGAACCATTTGTTCTTTGGAGGAAAGGGAGGGCCAGGAGATCTGGATCTAAGTCAAGATGCAGAGTAGATTTGAGGGGGCTTGTTTCATAATAACTAAAGGAGGTGGCCGGAACTGTAGAATCTATGGATTAACGATTACTGTGGGTGGAATAAAACCTGCACTAAATTTGTCAGATAGGATATTAGCTTTTTTTTTTTTTTTTTTTTTTTTTGAGTTAGAGGGGGCAGTATTATTTTGGCCTTACTCTGAACACTACTGGGTTTTACTTCTAACGTTCTGAAACAGTCACAGACAGAACTGTAGTTATTTTTAGTTTCACTGGTTATTTTAAGTTCATACTCAACTTTGAAATCTCTAATGGTTCCCTTAAACTCTTTACCAGTTTAAGCGTGTGCTTAAGGTATGTAGAATGAGGCCTCTTAAGAAGAATTAAGTGATTTCTTTCTCATGTTATATAATTTATATGAGTATTCCATCACAACACTTTGTTTTTAAAATTATCATTACATTTGGTGCAGGCACACAGAAGACTATATACACACAGGCTCTGTTCTGTTTGGGTACCTACTAAGATGGTCAACTATTTGTACAAGGGAGTCAGCATTTATAATAATAAGCAAGCATTTGAAATGCCAAATACTGAATGTAGATCCAAAACACACTCCAAAATATGAAAAAATACCAACGATACTGGAACACAACAAAGCAGTCCAACTGTGCAAAAATTTCTTTAATTCATTCTGGTACCTCGGCCTTCGCCTTCTCATGGAATAGATTTATAATTCAAACAGCAACCCTTTTATAACACATCTTCAAAACATTAGCATAAATAATTGATTCAATAAAACAATTAAACATTTTCAATCAAATGCTTTAAACAAACCCTGCTTTTTCTAACAGGCCGAGGTACCAGAATGAATTAAAGAAAATTTTTGCACAGTTGGACTGCTTTGTTGTGTTCCAGTATCGTTGGTATTTTTTCAAATACTGAATGTAGATCAGCCAGTTTACTGATGGATAGTTAAAGTCCTGCTTTACAAAGATGTTTGGTTTAATGGGGATTTCACCTAAGCTGTTAAGAATGTGCTCAGGAGGAGACATGGAGGTTGCTTTGCTGCTAGCTTTGAAGTGGTAGTTAATACTGTTTATTTTGATTTGCACATCATGTTCATTTTGATGTCCTCAAGGAATCAGTTAGGAGATGATGATATCTTTGGCAAATACTGATAATTCAACCCCCCCCCCCCACACACACAACTGCTACTCAGGACCGCTGTATTTTCTGTCATTCAACCCCACATGGACCACTTTCAGGTCATAATTGTATTTGCTAGGATGGGAGGATCCAAGAGCTCTTGTTGTGACCCCAATCTTTTTGCTGGAAAAAAGCAGCAGTCTGGCGAGTCTAGTCTCTGCATCCCTGATGATAAAACCTGTTTGTACAGATACAAGTTACAAACTTTTTACTAAACCATTACTGTGGGTGGATGCAGTCTCAGGGGGACCTTCTTGTGACTTTTGGGGGTATGTGTACCAGCTATGAGCATGGAGAGCAAAGGGTGTTGTGATGCTGCATGAACTAATGCCTGAGGTCTCCTAGTCTTGTGATGCTTGGGCAGCATTCTTCTAACTACTTCGGGGCAATATGGTATACTGGAGATGCTCAGTGTTGCGTAGCCTCCAAGTTTAATACTCAGGTAGCAATAAAGAGTTTTCAATAAGCATGACGCAGTTGCTAAACTGCTGTAGAATACCTAATGCTATCAAGCTAGCTAAGGAAGAGTCAAGAGCTGACTGACCATCTACGAAAGAGAGTGCAGATGAAGGGGTATGACAAAACAGGATAGTGTAATAACTTGTCCTTGGAATAAGAAGGGCGGGGGAAGGAAGTAATGGATTGGACTAAAAAGGTGAGAATGTGAGAGATGCATAAAGGATACAAGAATACAAGACATGACTAGTGTAGTATTCACAAGTATAAATAAATGTAAAAGTGACATCAATATCTAGGAGCAATAATGTAAAAACGTAACAAGTGATACATTTAAATCAGCTTTACACAGTAAGCTAACTTGGTCTCTACCATCATGTTTTCTACAGTAGTTATAACGATGTAACTGATGTCTATTCTACAACCGCCATATATGCAAATATGAAAAAGGACTGCTATGGGCCAATGAAACTTGTGAACACTTTCCTTTTACTCTTTAAACTTAAAAGTCTAGAATTAATGAATGACTCTTAACATGGTTCAAGAACTACTAATCCAGCAAGACATTCAACACCTTCTTGCTTAACAGTCTTAACACTCCTCAATACTTAGTTTTAGGCCCTGTTATGATTTTCATTTATCAATGACCTAGCTGCTTATTTTTCACCATCTCCAATAGCTGTGATTGTACATGAGGATATCTTGCTGCACAGACTAAAACCAGTAAGGTCACCAATTTCAAATACAAACAGATTTTAGCCACATACAGAAATGAGTTCAGGTCAACAAATTAACAATCAATACAGCCAGAACAGACAGTACATTGGAACATGCCCAGAGTTAAAAAAACACAGGTTCTAGAAATAAAAGGCTTTCTCAAAAAAAAAAAAAAAAAAAAGAAAAACAATATATACATACATACACACATCTATAACTGTCTAGGCTTGTGGTAAACCAGTCTTTGTTTTACACATCATGAAGAAAGCCGTGCTGACAAGGTGTTAATTTAAACAAGTTAGCAACTCTCATAATTGCTTACTTCTGTATTATCTAGAAGAGCATAAGCAATTAATGTGCATGTTCCAAAATTAGAATTTAAACTCCTAATAACTATATTATTTCCACAACACTAGAATAGGAATGACAAACCTGTGATGTAGATCGATAAAGTCCTAAAGTCCCAGGCAGCTTAATTTTGATTAGTGGTTTGGGTGCTTGATAGAGCAGGCAGGGTAGATGGGCATGCCCTTCCACAGGGGAGGGGAGGCACAGCCAGACATGGGCTGTAGGACTGCTGTGGAGGAAGGAAGTGGGCCTTCAACATGGAGGCGTATTTGTGGCTCACCATGCTGATGACTGATGTTATTCTTCATCAAGTGCACAGTAATGTGCATTTACACAAAGAGATGTAGTGGATCCTGCAGTGATCAAGGCCACACATCCCTCAAAATGGGCAAGGGGGGTTATATGTCCTCATTGTTGGAATACCATTGAGGACATAACCAACCTTTCTAGCTGCCTGAATAATAGCCTCCTGGAAGCTTCTGAAAGATGACCTTCAGTTTAATTGCTGAGGCTTGACAGAAAAAGGCAGGCACTACGGCAAAAAGAAAAAAAAAATTGAAAACACCAAACAATTATATTACATTCCAGTCAAAACAGCAGCACACTTCAGATGATTGCTATAAACAAAATATTTAGTGTTCATTTTTATATCAAGCAGGTCTAAGTACTTGAATAACTGTGGGTACCTATTACACTTGCCTACATTCTGTTTTCTTCCCTTACTCTCATGTTGTTACACCCCAACTACTGTCCCCTTTTAAAAAGTAGAAATTAAGTCCAATCCTGCACATACATCCATAGATCTCACAGACAAGGTACCATCACTTTAGGCAGACTTAATTTTGTCTTTGCTTTTGTCTAGTCAAGTCTGAATCTCATGGATTTTATCACACCGGCCCAGACTGTCAACAATTGCTTCTTTAAGTTCTTGCAAATTCATATTAATTGCTTCAGGCAATGCTGTTTGTCCATCTTTGCCTCTACTGCCATCTTCTTCTCTTGCCTTTGGTCTTTCTCAGCATTATTGCCTTCTGTAGTAAATCCTCTCTTCGTATTATGTGGCTAACAGTTTTGTTTTTGCTACCAGACCTTACAGCCTATAATGTGGCTTTATTTCCTTAAGTACTGACTGATTTTTTCTTGCAGTCCATGGAATTCTCAAACGTTTTCTCCAGCACCACAGTCTAAAAGTACTGATTTTCCAGAGTACTGCCTTTCTTATAGTCCAGCTTTCACAGCCATATGTTATTACTGGGAAAACCATAGCTTTGACTATACAGGGATCTATTGATAATATGACATATTTGCTATTTAAAATCTTTTTTTTTTAAATACCTTTATGAATTATCACTTGTGATATACACACAAACTAACATTTATGTAAAAGAAAACAAACCATATTAACATGTTGACAGTTAAAAATCATTATACATCACATATATTCCTCTTAAAAACTCATTCCTCCTCCAAAACATTTTTCTGCATGTATTGTTCCCACAATTTCCGTTTTATCTACGTAATTTGCTCCTAGTCTTTTCTAAAGATCCCTCTTTCAGTTCTCCCTCTGTTAAAATATTCAATACTTCTAATATGGTTGGTTTAGACTTTGATTTCCATTTTATCATAATTGCTTTTTTTGGTAGCTACCAGAATTAAATTTAACATTTGTTCACCCATATTTGCTGTTCAAAATCTTATCCAGATTTGTCATAGCTTTCCTTCCAAGAGGAAGCATCTTTTGATTTCATGGCCGAAATCCCAATCTTGATGCATCTTTCAAACCAGGAAAACAAAACCTCTCACTGCCATTAATTCTTCCCCATCTGGAAGTCTTGATGAGGTCAGATAAGATATTTTATATATAATGTTGAGCCACAAGCCTAATTTTGCTCTTAATACTTTTACCTTCAATGACAGGCTCTTCAACGCCTCCTCACATTTGGCCAAGAGAATGGCATCTACATAACTGAGGTTGTATGTTTCCTCTGGTAATTCCGATTCCAGCATCTGTCTCCTCTAACCCATCTTTTTGCATAAGTTCAACATATAATTTAAAAATTAAAAAGAAAAAGTGAGACTATACACTTTTGTCACACACTTTTCCTAACCCTAGACCAGTCAGTTATTTCATATTCGGTTCTAATTCTTGTTTCTTGTACAGTTAAGCAAATAAAGCAAACTGGCAATGGTAACCTCCACTTCTTGAAGGACTTACCACATTTTGTTACAGTCTGCACAGTCAAAGACTTTAGAGTAGTCAATAAAGCAGAAGTAAATATTTTTTCTGGACCCCCCCCCCCAAATCTTCAGTACCCACTGGATGTTAGCAATTTGATCTCTGGTGCCTCTGCCCCTTATAAACCCAGCTTATGCATCTGGCAGTTCTTGGTACATGTACTGCTACAATTTAGCTTGCAGGATCTTGAACATTAATTGTTAGCACATACTGGAGTACTCTTTACCACTATCCCTTTATGGTGTTTTAATATTAAATGGCCTATTACAATCCAATGACCACTACTGTTTTTTTTTTAATTTGTTGGCAAATTCCAAACAATGTAACAATATGGCTGTGTTGGATTTTAAACAATTCAGCTGTTGTGCCATCACATCCTGCAGCTTTGTTATTAGCAAAGGTTTTTAAGGCCCATTCCCCCCCAAACTGCCTGGCTCCAGATCAGACAGAATAGCACTTGTAAGCAGCAGTGATGTTAGGGTCCTTCTTCTACCACTCCTCTTTATATTCCTAACAATTCTTCTTAATATCTTTTGCTTCTGTTAGGTCCCTCACACTTCTCTCATAATCACTTCTTTAATGTCACCAATCTACTTGGACAGAGATCTTAATTTTCCACTCTACTCTCTTCTTCCTGTTCCTTGCACATGTAAATATGTCTTTTGTTTTTGCCATTTCCTGAAACTAGGTGTTCAGTTTGACATTTTCCTTATCTGTATTGCCTTTTGCTCTCTATCTCTTTCCAGTTACTTCAAAAGCTTCCACAGATAGCCATTTTGCATTCTTAAACTACTTTCTCTTTGGGAGTATTTTTGACACCTACTGGACAATATCTGTAACTTCCATCCGCAGTTTCAGGTGGTCTATCCACCAGGTCTAACTTTTAAATCGTTCTTCACCTCTAGAACATGTTCACTTGGAATACTATACAGCTCATATCTAATTGGTCTGGATTTTTTTTTTTGTTTAGTTTAATTCGAAACTTTGCAACAAGTAGCAGATGGTCTGGGCCACAGTCTGTCTATTAGGTAGATTAGTCAACCTGACTTCAGTACTGACAATATGGTAATATCCACATGTAAAGCCATCTTACATAGGCCAATGAAAGAGATAGTTTGCTAAGATAGGTCAATAGGTAGGTACTAGGCTATATGCCCAAGGGCATTTATAAGCCTAGCCAGAGCGTGTCGGCTTTTGCCACCCCATTGATTAATTAAATGATCCTCTGTCAAGCAGAGCCAATTAAGTGCTCCCGGGGTGTATTTTCTGTTACCCATCCACTCGTCAAGGTTTCTCTTGAAGAGTGTTAGTGAGGGGCTCTGCCTGATGTAATTTGGAATTTTGTTCCAAAGCATGGGGAGTCTCTGTGACAGGAATCTATCCCTCCAGCATGTTCTATTTATTGTTGTGGCGAAGTTTAGCTCACTAGAGCACGTGGCTCGCAGTGACTTGGATTTCTTTAGGTGGAGCATGTCCATCAATTCTGAGTTGAACATGGCTTTATAAGTCAGAGATCACCTCTGAGTAAGCGATATGCCACCGAGTACAGCCGGAATCTTTTCAGTCGGGCTGCATAGGACATATGTTTGAGACCAGTAATCCTCTTGGTGAGGTACTTTTGCGGTCTTTCCAGCTGTTGGAAGTGTCTTGTGAGGTACATCCCAAATGGGGCATTGTACTCTATGATGGGTCTAATGAGTGACGAGTAGAGGGGCACTATAACCTCTTTATTTCTAGATACGAACCCTTTAGTAATTAGATGGGCCACATAGAAGGATTTCCTAACTATTTTGGCAATATGATTATCAAAGGAGAGATTACTATCTACCTGGGTCCCCAGATCTCTTATTACCTCTTCTGTATTAAGGGAGCTGCCACCTATGTGGTAATTCGTGGGTGTTTTGTTTTTCCCAAACCGGGATGACTATGCATTTTTTGGCATTTAGCTTGAGGCCATGACTTTGGCTCCAGGTGTCCATCTCAGTAAGGCCCTTTTGGAGGATGTCCACGTCAGCCAGAGAGTCAATTATGGCTCCCAGTTTGCAGTCATCGGCGAACTTGGTTAGCCATAGTCCTCCTGTGTTTGCCTGTACTTCTGAGAAGTATATGCCGAATAGTAGGGGTCCCAGGACCGAGCCTTGCAGGACACCACTTGTGACTGGTTTAGAGTCGGACCTGGAGCTCGCTATTCTTACCATGTGAGTTCTGTCCGTAAGAGAGTTGGCAACCCATCTTGTGACGTAGGGGTTTATGTTCAGGCTGGTGAGTTTTTTTGTAATACCTGAGTGGGGAATGGTGTCGAAAGCCTTGCCCAGGTCAAGGTAGGCTGTGTGAACCACCTTTCCCTCGTCTATGGCCTTGGTGACTGTCTCAAAGAAGTCAACCAGTTTAGCAGGCATGATCTGCCCTTAACAAAGCCGAACTGGGTCGGGTCAAGTGTTTGGAGGTTCCCAATGTCTTTGTTAATGAGTTCCATGATGATGCGCTCCATAGCTTTGCAGACCAGGCTAGTCAGGCTTATAGGGCAATAGTTACCAGGGTCAGTTGTGGCCCCTTCCTTTGTGGAGAGCGTAGCCTGTGGTGAGGCTGAGGTTGAACAGTGTGTTTAGGTGGGGGGTTAGTTTGCTCTGTAGTTTGTGCAAGACGCAGCCTGGGACACCATCTGGTCCCATTGATGCTGTGTTTTTGGCTTTTGAAAGGGCTGTTTTCACCTGTGCGTCTGTGATTTTTGGGACACTACACTTTTCCGGTATTGTTGTGGACCCTTTTGGAGGTGAGAAGGGGGTGAAGTTTGCAATGAATCTATCTGCCAAGATGTTGGCAATATCAGTAGGTTCAGTATATTTTGTGCTATTTTGCACTAGTTCAGTGCATATCTGTGAGTTGCTACTTAGATTCTTAACATTGCTAAAGAAGGCTTTGTGGTTATCTCTTGAATCCTTGGCTATTTTTCTTTCAAAGTTAGCCTTGGATGATTTCATGAGGGACCTCAGTTTCTTACTGATACTGATCAGGGATGTCTTTCCTTCTTGGGATTTGCTTTTTTTCTGAACTAGCTTCCTCCTTCTATTGTATAGCCTGTTTATTGCAGGGGTCCACCAAACTGGTTTCCTTCTCTTAGAGGAGTGAGTCTTGGTTTTGCTAGGGTTGGCACGATCCATGCATCCTTGTAGGTGCTCAGAGTGCATTTGTAAAGGTTTCTGCATCTTGGGCAGCGTTATCCTTTAGCGTGGGGGCTGTAAAACTTACCACCTCCGTCTTAAGTAAGGTGAAGTTTGCTTTAGAAAAGTTTTTTTACTGTGGTTTCCTTAGTTGGGGGTAGTGGTGGGGTATGGACATCTAGAGTGATTAGTTTATAGTCTGATCTAACCACTGATGGGTTGACCTCTGGTGTGGAACACCTGTCCCCATGTTGGTGATGACCAGGTCCAATATGTTTTCACCTCTGGTAGGGGAGTTTACCAGCTGATCCAGGGCATTTGAGATGATGAATTCCAGGAAGCGCTGGGCCTGGGAATTTGTACTCGAGTAGTTTTCCCAGTGAATGGTAGGGTAATTGAAATCGCCCAATATCAGGGTGTTTGGTAGGACCTTCATGTTTTTCAGTGTCTCCAGAAAGGTGGAGTGGTAGTCCTGGGTCATGGAGGTTGATCTGTAGCAGGCCACAATTTGCATTGCAGATTTGCCTGATGTTAGTTGCACATGGATGATCTCAGAGGTATCAAGCTGTGCCACTAACATGGAGGTGTAGGTATCCTTGATGAATATGGATACACCCGCTCCTTTTGTATTTCGGTCCATGTTCTGTGGCCGAAACGTGTGGTATGAGTTGTAGCCCGGTAGTGTTGGGGTGCTCTCTGGAGCCTTGAACCAGGTTTCAGTTGCTGCACAGATGTCGACGTTCTCCATACTGAGGAGTGCTTCGAGCGCATGCATTTTGAGATTTAAACTCCTGGCGTTGAGTAGCATAACCCTCAGTTTTTTAATTGTGCTGTTTACAGAGGTGGGTTTGACTTTTGAGCCTTGCCTAAAAAAAGGCACTATGGGGACAGCAGGAGCCTTGTCCAGTATTCAAAAGCCTAGGGGTGACAGGTGCAAGCCGTCTCTTGTGAAGCAACGTGGCTTGTCGAGCATGTCGTCCCAGGCTGACAGACACTGGATCCCCTTTGAATGACACCTGAAGCTTAGCCAATTGTTGAAATTGATTATTTTTCTTTATACTAAGGTATCATTCTTGGTGAGGGCAGGATGCTACTCAGGGTCAGGGTCATACCACCCGGGGCTACATGATCAGAGAGCTCTTCCATGTCTCTTTTCATGTAGTTCAGGGAGGTACGTCTCAGGTCATTCACACCAACATGAATAATGACAGAGTCATATTTGTACTTGTTCTGGAGTGACCTGACTGCTTGTGTTATGTTGCAGATTCTGGCTCCCGACAGGCAGCTGACAGTAACCTTCTGCTTGTCCAGCCTAGTGAGTGGGACATCAGTGTGCCTGACTATAGAGTCACCTATTACTAGTGTGTTAGGTATGCTATTTTGCCTTAAGGGCCGTGATTGTGCAGCACACTGATTTTGTGTTTTATGTGTTGTCTGGTTTGTGACGGGAAGTGCAGGTTGTTTGGGTGTCTGCTTTGGAGGTCTCTGATGCTTTTGCAGGTTTTTATTTAGAGCCTCCGAGTATGATTTTGTGTATTTATGTGTACTTTTTGCCAGTGCTGTTTTAGTAGGTCTGTGTGTGGCTGGAGTTGTGGTGCAAGTGTTAACCTTCTCCTCTTGACGGTCTGTTCCAGTCTTGGGTGGAGACAGCTTAGCTTCCAGTATGGCTGTATAATTGCATCTCTCACATATGTTAGTGTTTTGTGGTAGGAGAAGAGGGTTGTCTGTGTACATGAGGCAGTTGTAACATTGCCTCAGAAAACCCAGATTCACCAGCTGGACTGGAGAGTGCACCTAAAGTTGCCCTTTGGTCTTGCCTGAATAGTAGGGTGAGCTGCTTGGTTGGTGAGGGGTGAATAAAGAGCCTTGCCTTGCTGGGCAATCAGTGTCAGGGTATATTAGTGCTTGCTATTAGGTCTGAGCAAGTGCTGGGCTGTAAGATGCTTTTTGAGTGCTTAGGCTGAGAGTTAGACTAGTTTCAAGGGAAAAACTGAAGAGGAGACTTAGTGGAGCCGGGAATAATTTAACCGTAGCTAACCGGCACTGCCCCGGTGTGCAAAACCATGCAAACGCGGTTTTTAAAGTAGGGAAATGAAAGAGATAGAAATTAGCCCAAAATGGCCAATAAACTACTAACTTCTGGGCTGGGACCACTCCTCCAGGGACAGATAGGTTGCTCAAAGCTCCCCCTCTCTCACAAGTGAACAGAGAAACTTCCTTTTATTCAAGTAAGGTATGGGCAACTCAGAAACTAGTATCACAGCCCTGAATTTAGCACTAGCCTGAAAACTGGATTATACTAGCTTAGAAAGGTGGGAAACAAGGATTTTTTTTTTTTTTGAAAAGATAAGGTAAAAACAGTAAAAAATACACTTAAAACAGCTTTAAATGACTACAAACAATCAGAAAAGGCTATCACACTTTAGTGTGTAGCCTACAACAGTTAAATTATTTAAACAAAAAACTTTTTAAAAGTGCAGGCAGTCAAATAAGTACAATATGTGAAAAAAACAAGCTTTTAAATCACAATAAATGCTGCAAAATCTGCGTTTAGGTGGAAAACAGTTAAGTACAGCACAAAAAGTACAGAAAACTGATAGTTAATCACTCCAAAGTCTCTCTCCTAAGCTAGAAGGCTTGTATCTGTTTAAGGCTTTCCAGTGCTACCCAGTAGGTTAGTTACAGGAAAGATGGGAAACAAGTGCAGATGTGGTCTTTTAAACCAGAAAGTTGAAAGAGACAGACAAACTGTCTAAATGGTCAATAAACTACAATTTCTGGGCCAAGAACCTCTCCCTCTCATGGTAGACAGGCTACCTAGTGCTTACCACTCCCACTTATAAGCTAGAAGGCTTTCCTCCAACACAGAAAGGCTTGCAGGGCTCAGAAGCTTACCAACTGTCCTGGATAGAGCAACTCTATATCTGGACTAGGCTAGTTACAGGAAAGGTGGGAAACAAGTGCAATTGTGGCTTTTAAACCAGAACGTTGAAAGAGATGGAAACAAAACTGCCCAAACGGCCACTAGCTACAATTTCTGGCCCAGGAACCACTCCTCTTGTGGTAGATAGGCTACCTAATGCTTACCACTCCCACTGATAAGCTAGAAGGCTTCCCTCCAAATCAGAAAGGCTTGGGGGGCTCAGAAGCTTACAAAGAGTCTTGGAATACAGCAAATCTGTACCTGGACTAGACTAGTTACAGGAAAGGAGGGGGAACAAGTACAAATGTAGGCTTTTAAGCCAGCAAGTTGAAAGAGATGAAAAACTGCCCAAACGGCCAAATAAACTACAATTTCTGGGCCAAAACTCACTCTTCCTGTGGAGATCATGATTTATCTCAACAGAATTCAACTCGTCTATATCCTGCTTCATTTCATACTCAAAGGTCAAATCTTGCCTGCCATTTCAGTTGTGCTTTGACTGCTGTCTTTAGCATTTCAATCAGCTATAATGAATGTAATAATGTTTTTGGTGCTATTTACAGAAAGTGCTGCAGATCTTTATAAAACTGGTTGACTCCCTACTCTTCCATATGTATAGTTGGAGCATAAACTTGCCTTGTAGTCTGATTAGGTTCATGCTTTGATTTTTTGGGGGGGTTGTAACACAGCACTACATTTTGACACTAACACTGAAGGCTACTCCACTTCTGCAATATTCTTGCCCACAGCAGAGGAGCTAATGGTGATGTGGTATAAAACGATGCAATTCCAGTCAGTTTTAGTTCACCAGCTCTGAAGATGCCAGTATTTATTTTTGTAATATCATATATGACCTCATCAAGTAGACTTTCATTCATAGTTCTTATATTCCGCATTATATTGGCAAACCCACCCAACATCCCAAACCACCTTCTACTTACATATGTCAACTGTGGGATAGCACAGCAGTTCAAGAACGGCCAGCTCACCATTAGCTGCACTTTTGTGTGATTGCATATACTAGTACTTCCAAAAGAATTGGTCAAAGCACCCGAAAACAAACATAAAATCACACACCCATAACCCAAGTAGAACCTCCTGCCAACCACTACACCAGCTCCCAAACACACACCCTCTTGTACTACAAAACCTGAAAACAGTTGATGAAACAGAAGTTCAACATTAAATCCTTGTTTCACCAGACTAAACTGCAACACTATGAACTAGCAGGTTGAACTAGCAGGACTCCACATTTACATGTGTCTGTATATATGGTTCTGTTCATTGCACTGATCATGTTTAACTTGCTCGAAATTCACTTTGCAGCACTACATGGAAAAATATTTGGCTAGATGCTGCAGACTGTTTGACTACCTGCAGGGTGGTATGTTTTTTCGTGTAAGTGAATGTACATGCTCCAGTCACTCTCAGTCTGCTTCCATGTGGTGCATATTTTTGCCAAGACTGGTATTCTCCTTTTCCTCCACTATTGTGCGGCTATGGAGCTGATATGCATAAGTAGCATGGGGCGTGAGGGTGCAGGTGGGCTTGCCCCCTGCAAAAACAATGTACATTTACTTTAAGGGTTTCTGTAAGTTGATGAAACTCTGTAAGTGCAAGTTTCGAGTTTTGATACATCACTGCTTGATATAGAGTTTCTAGAACAAATTATATAGACCCTATATATGTATATACAGGCGTGCACATATACAAATACATGCATATATACAAATGTGTGCAATACTAAATATTTCATACATATGCTAATTTCATGTATTTTTATAAACGTTTGTAATCAATGAGTACATTCCTGTCTAATATCATATCCTAACTTGGATACTGAAGAACACTGTATTATATTGTGTCTTGATTTTCTGTACTTTGTATCTTTCACTAACCATGTCATAACCCCAAATGAACAATGAGATTGCATTATACTGATTTCATTTGCAGCTTTTGGGTCACAGTGGAAAAGGGTCCTTGGGTAAAGTCTATGTATTTAACAAATAAGCAAATAAATAAATAAAAAAAATATATGCCAAGATGCAGGGCGAGAAAATATTTGTGCTGTAGTTAAAATACCAGAAGGAAGCCATTCATTATACATATTATGAATTGTTTGAAAGCTGTTTAGCTGAATTTGCTACCTTGTCATTATGATAATTTGAATTCTGGCGACTGGTAAGATGGAATGTTGTGATAATGTTTTACCACCTAGCATTACAAAACCTACAGCAAAGTGCTATTCTTTTTTTTTTAAACAAGAAATATCTTTATTAAATTATCACATATGGTATAGGCAATCTTACATTTATATAAATGAAATCAAACCATCCTGATACAATTCCAGTTGCAAACATTCCCCAGGATTCAGCAAGCTCTGCACGGCGTGCAGGAATAGTGCAAGAGCTGCTGCAGGCAATATGGCTGACGTGCGATTCAGGAATGAGCTCCTGGGACGTGCACGAGCGTTCCTGCACGGACACAGCCCCTGTATGCTGGTACCTCATTTGCTGGTGAAAACCATGTAAATGAGGTGAATTAGTGATCCAGGAAGCAGGCAGGCATCCGTGCAGGAATAGTGTAGACTGCAGAAATGTACTCAGCCAGCAGCTGAATACATTTCTGCAAACTACAAAACGGATGCATGACAGCTCATAAAAAAGCATGTATTATAAGGGTTAGGCATGCCAAATATATGGCCATAGGCATGAAAATCAGTTTCAAAATGATAAAAAAATTACTTTTTTTTTCCTTGGCCGATTTTGGCTGTTTAAGCGTAGGGCAGCGGTGTGCAAACGGGATCGGCCCAAAAATAATAAAAAAAAAAAAAGCTGGAAATAAGCTTTTAAACCAAAATCATCATTTTGCCATAATAGTCAATGGCATGCATAACACAACAAGACCATGGAATAGTGGTTGCTAACGGGGAAGGCGGAGTGTCGGTTTTGTAATCATGCATTAGCAGTCAATTCTATGCAAATGAGGGCAATGATACTGAATCACAGATTTCCCCTCGGTGCTAGCTTGCACCCAACCACGTAGGTGCAGTAATACCATGGTGTAAGCCTAAGAGCTAGATGACTTCATAAGGGCGTGTATCATGCATGCTGTTAGCACAGCTAAGAAAAGGTGTGTGTCTGAAGCTGCATAGCAGTATATACATTGCCTAAACGGGTGTGCGCGCTGCCCACCAGGTTGTAAACAACAACAAAAAAAAAAACATAAACCAGGAAATAGCAGCTCTGTTCACATCTAAGCACTGGGTTTGCTCGGCGCGCCTCGGGGCTTAAACAGGAAGGCAATGGGAAGGGAAAAAAGCAGTAGGAAGGTAATCAAGGAGAACTAGCATAGCTGGCAGGTGAAATGTATCAGAATCAGTCAATTACACAGGCAACAGCCCAGCACAGTACTATAAACTATGCAAACACCTTTCACTCTGTTTTTTCCCACAAACTCTACACCATCGGTGTACACAAACGGGGAAATTTTACCTAAAAAAAAAAAAAATGATAGGGGCTGCTTTTGCTCTCATAAATCAATATATCGAAGAGGCTGTGGGTGGTGAGGATGAGAATGCTGATGACCAACCCTCAGTAAGGAGAAAGAGAAGAGTGTATAGACCCAGGGTAACCTACCGGGGGCTACATGAGCTGGAGATAGTGGAGCACTACAGGGTGGACAGGGACCTCCTACAGCAAATTGTTGAGCTGTGCCAGCCACACCTCACACACAGAACCAACAGAGAGGAACCCATCCCAGTGGATACCAAGATATGTGTAGGCTTACGAATACTAGCCACAGGTACCTTCCAAAGGCCAACTGGGGATATCATGGGGTTCTCACAGGCATCAGCATTCAGGGTACTCCATGAATTCCTGGATGCCATGTCAGCACATGCCGGTGAGCACATATATTTCCACAACACCTGTGAGGCATTGACCAGCAATATGAGTCTCTTCCACCAAATAGAAAACACTGAGGTAGTGGGTGCTATAGACTGCATGCGCATACATATCAAAGCACCACCTGGCGAGCTGGGTAGGGTCTACCTAAACTGCAAGGGCTTCCTCTCCATCAACTGCCAGGTCATGTGTGATGCCCAGGGCATTATAATGAATGTGTGTGCTGGCAGCCCTGGAAGCTATCACAACTCCCACACCTGGCATATGATGCAGCTGTACCAGAGATTTGCCAGTGAGGACATCCCATATGACCACCTAGTGGGGGATGCTGGTTACGCACTGGAGGTATGGCTGATGACACCCATCAGAAATGCACACACACCTGAACAAGAACTCCATAATGATGCGCACACACAAACCAGAATCATGACAGAGCATGTGTTTGGGATGCTCAAGTCATGGTTCCGGTGCCTGGACATATCTTGTGGAGCCCTGCAGTACTCTCCAACTACATGTATCCAAATTATTATTGTATGTGCCATGCTACACAATATGATCCTGCAGAAACAGCTGCAGCAGGAACAGCACAGGGCAGGGCCACACAGCCCCCTACCATTGCCAAGGCCAGCACAGGCACAGACTGACTTGGAGGAACAACCTGAGCCTACCCCTGTAGGCAGAAGGAGGCATGCCCAGTATGCCCAAGCCTTGGCAAAGAGGCAACGCATAGCACATACACTGACATGGTAGGAACCCAGGGAATGACACCTCTCTCTCTCTCTGACTCACACATACAGTGAAAGGGATGCCAAACTTGACACTACCTGTGCTTAACCATGTATAGGGAGTGTACTATGTGCATCCGACATAGTCGGCCCTCCAGCACCTTCCTCAACACTGGCATAGCCACAAGGTAAGTCACTCTCCCTACCAATTGCTGAATGGAGTAGTATGTTCTGCTACTTGTATCTATGGTATGGATATGAGCATGCAAAGGAATCGAGGCTGAATGGGATGGCAGCAGATAGTAGACACTTATATGGGCAGCACGAAATCCATAACAAATACTGGTATCAACATAGTAGGCAGTACTAGACATGGTGACAAATCCCACTGCAGGACATGTGGTGGGCCAAATATGTGTCCATAGGACACACACATGCATGTCAGTGAGGCTCACATACCCAACAACAGTATCAGCCAGCAGGACAAGTGTAGACAAACACAAAGAAAGACTGTGCTAAGGCCTCTGATTGATGGCAATGGAGAATAGCCCCCCTCCAGACCTACACAGACAGACTACACAGGTCAGGCAGTTGGATGTTAGTTCTAAAGGGTAAGAAGTCTGAAACTGAAATGTAGGTTAATAAAACCTAAGATCTGGACTACACTGATATACCTCTATAGTTTGCATGATAGGTCAGAATACAGAATGAAATGGAAGCCAGCAGAGTACCTGAAATACCAGTACAGTCATAGCAAATGTTTACAGTTGTCAGGTGTGCACCTCACAATCCTATGTAGAAATGTAGTAACATGTACGTGTGGGTATAATAACAGTGGAGCACAGATTACCTGAGCTGGCCAAATTAGCAGGATAGATTGTTGCACGTGTACAAAATGCAGGGCTCTGTGTGTTAGGTTGTTGTGTGTTGTATAGTGTGGAAGTGGTCAGCATGGAGGGTTGTGTCCCAGTGGCCTATGGCCAGTACTGTTGATGACA
>NC_056741.1:950552346-950559846 GCF_019279795.1 Protopterus annectens | reverse complement strand
GCCACACTGGAGACCACTGTCATGTGGCCTGATGCCAAGGTATTCCCTTTGCCAAGCCTTGTACAGCCTTCTGGCACAGTTAACTACCACACACCTGTGACGCAATGAACCCATGCATGTCAGTAATGGCAAGTGTGTGTGTGGGGAGTAATGAATTTAAAGCCATTCACACTCACTACACCTCCGATTGCCCTACTGTAGCATGAATGTTGATGTCAGTCACCTTGAAATAACCCTCTGACCATATATCAGCCTGATAAGCTCTGTGGCATGTATGATAACTGCGCAATACTGTAATGCAGAAAACTAGTTGGTTAGGAGTTCTAATCCTGACCCTGCCAACTGTGATAATGTGTGTAATTCCATGAGAGAGTATGGTTTTGTCTTCCTTGACACCTGCTTTTGTGGACAGTCACATGTGCTACACTTTCCTTATCCCTCCTTTATCACTGCTGCTGCTGTCACTCACTGTCAAAGATACCTTTGGATGGGTCTGTATTACCAGATCAAAAACCCGTTTCAGCAAACACCACAAGACAGACATGTATAGCGCAAACCGCAAGTACGCCAAACCCCCTAAACCGCAAATTTTCAAATCTCAAACCGACATAGTGGGCCAACACCACCGTGTGCTACATACTACATACCCAAACAAAATAAATAAAACACATACATACACTAAACAAAACCCTACTTCTAACCCTACACTAAACCTTACATACATTACTATCTGTGCACTTACCGTAACCTGCACCCGAACCCTAAGGTCTGTAATTATCGCACACTTACCCTACAGACATATACCCAAACAAAACAAATAATCCACACACATACACTTAAAACCCTACTTCTAACCCTACACTAAACCTTACATACATTATCTATCTATGCACTTACCTTAACCTGCACCCTAACCCTAAGGTCCATAACTATTGCACACTTATCTTACGGAGCTATACTGCAGACGGGCCAACCATGACACTTCGACATTTCATGCTTCGTGGTTCTGAATGTTTGCCGTTACCATAGTTTGCGCTATACGTGTTGGTCTTGTGGTATTCGTTGAAATGGGTTCTCAATCTGGTAATATAGACCCGCTTTGGACAGCTCTCCAACATGTAAGATCCGTGGTGCGTGCCATAACTGCATAACAATGCAATAGCAATACATAGGTAGGGGTTTGAAACTCAGTACTGGTAAGTGTGTGTTTGTGTGTGTGTGTTATCAGTGTCCTGTGTGGGTGTTGGGGTGATTGTATAATGACAGGGTCCACTGCAGTGTGGATTTTGCCACATCATTATATTGAGGAGCTACATGTCCCACTGTCAACATTATAAGGCCAACATTTTCCAAACATTGTACAGATTGTTGTTGACAATCCTCAGCCATAAATGTGTACAGCCATGTGCATTTACCATGTGACAGTACGGATAAGTACACAATATAGGCAACTGTCGTAATACCCAGATACCACTCTCCACCCATGGATCATACACAAACATGCTTGGCTCTTACTCTCCTACTCCCTTCCTTTCTTACTTTGTCTGTCTCACTCCCTCTCTGGTGGATGTGGAAAAGTACACCTGCTTTGCTTAAGCAGCAGCTTGAGTTTTGTAAGTGATGCTCATGATCAGCGGATGGCCTTTGCATGAATTTAAGTCCCTCACTAGCTAATTGCATGTGGAACAGCTGTGGTATCATTCCTGTAGCCAACTGCATGGAAACACACTCCTATAACTAAGGACTTCATGTGGGTGTCGGCCCTTTTCCTTCATTGTGAGCAGGACTTCATGTGGGTGTTTGACAAACAGCATCACAGAGGGTAGTTGGATATACCTCTTACAATATACAATGTGGAGACAGGCCAAACAGGAGGGGGGTGTTCCAGACATGAGGACATAATCTAAGTATTGCTCTTCTACATTTGAAGTAATGTTGGTTTAACAGGGTTTGTGTGGATATGGCTGTTCTAAATGATTTAATATATGTCATGACAGTGAGTAAAAGTATTTCTAGCCATGCATCCCAAATCTCCGACAAGTTCTGATACCATTGATAAGTGTAAGCCTGGGCCTGGGAGATGAACCATTTACAGGTTACCTGTTTCCATTAAAGATATAGGTGCCAAGCCAGGGATGAATAACTGGTTGCTTGTGCCAATGCTTCAGGAAATCACCACCTTCCCATTCTTGCAATTGGAAAAATTAAAAATCCTCGAGGTTTTAAACATGTCAACATGAACTCTATGCCTATTAAATATATGTCACAAAAAATGCATGGATGGACTGTGCACTTTTTATCAACTGATTTTCTAATGTGTTTGTGCCAGACATAAAGGAAAACCAACTTGCAAAAAAAGAGAAAAGGTTTTGTTGCTGCATGACAATGCAGCCTCACATCCATCTTCTGGCATTTTAAACAAAAATCGATAAGTTTATACAGGTGTTACTTTTGCTACCGAATGTTACTGCACATTGCCAGCCAATGGACCAAGGTGTAATAGAGACAGTGAAGCTGTTATATCATAAGCAATTTTTACTCAAGCTGCTTTTAATGGAGGATGATGAAGAAAGTGTTAAAATGCACAAAAAGATAGACCTAAAAGATGCATGTTAAATGATATCTTCTTCATGGAGTGAATTAAAAAATGCCACTCGGGCTTGGTTTACACTCTTCCCACAAAAAGAATAATCAATCACTCACTCACCAATGAAACAACTGTTGAAGAAATCATGCATATGGTAGAAGAAGCGATACTGGGGTTTTAAGAAGATACTGAAAGGTTGTGATGCAGCTGATCCTGGATGTCAAACAATGGAAGATGATGAAATTCCATCATCTGTGATTACAGGAACTGGCACATCTGACACAGGTGATGAGTAAGCAGCAGATGATGAAATCTGATGCGGATATTCAAACTCACTGTGAAGCATTCACCTATTTAGACAAAGCCCTGCTATAGTTTGAAGCCCAGGCTGAAAGCAATGAGATTCAATTAACCTTTCTAAAGAAAATCCGTGATTTAGTTCACGTGAATGCATAGGTGCCTTAAAGCAAAAAAACTTCTGTTTTTTAAAATTTAGTAGAATACATACATACAGAGCAAGCATTTTAGTACGCATGCACCCTACTGTAACAAAATATGTATACCTGTCATCAAACAAATGAGTCTTTATTGTCTGTTATTAGTCTTTATTAATAGTCTTTTATTTCATGTGGATGTGCATAAAATTTTAATTTCCTATTATGCAAACAAACCAGTTTTATGAACATATATGAGTTCCGATAATCAACGTTCTGTTTTATATATCTAATTATACACACACACACACACACACATACATATATATATATATATATATATATAGATTCTATATATATAGTGTGTGTGTATACATTATATATATATATATATATATATATATATATATATACACACACACATACATTTTATATGTATAATCTATATCTATATACATCTATATATCTATATATATATATATATATATATATATATATATATATATATACATATAACTGCGGTGGTGGTGGTGCTGCGGTAGCATTGTCGCCTCACAGTAAGATGCTGTCCGGTTAGACTCTCAGCTACAGCGTCTTCTGCATGGAGAAATGCGTGAATGGGCGTACCTTAGTTGAAGGTTGTGCGCCAGAGCTGGCAACTCGGTATGTAAAAATCAACTGCCAGTCATTAGTGGACCGGAGTTCCGCTGTGGTGACCCCTAACGGGGAAAAGCCGAAAGACAAAACAACATACACACACATATATATATATATATATATATATATATAGGGGTTCCGTTCAGAAGCTCAAAATATTGAAATCTCGAATCTATATCTAGCTACATTTATATATCTATACATATATATATAAATATATATATATATATATATATATATATATATATATATATATATATGTATATATAGGGGTTTCGTTCAGAAGCTCAAAATATTGAAATCTCGAATTTCAGTATTTTGAGCCCAAGAAGCTGAATCCACATAACAGTGAAAGTTTAGAAGCGCAAAATTCAAAACCTCAAATACCGGAGGTTTTGAATTTCGCACTTCTAAAGTTCTGCTATGGTTATGTATTCAGGTAAGTTTGTGTGTGTGTTAAGGGGTTTGGGTAGGGGCTGCGGTGTGTGTCAGTGTGTTTTGTTGCTGTGATGTGTGTGTGTGAAGAGAAAGTAGCTTTTGTGGTGGTGTTTTGTGCGTGTTTGTATGTAGTGCGACCTCGGAGTGAGAATATTTAAGTAGGGTGTGTGTGTGTGGGGGGGGGGGCGCAGTGGGACTTGCCCCCCTGCTTTCATGAAGTAGAGTGATTGTGTGTGTTTGTGTGGTGGATGGTGTGTGTGTGTTTGTGTGTGTAGTAAAACCGCAAAATTCAAAACTTTCGGTATTTGAGGTTTTGAATTTAGCGGTTTTTAGTTTTCATTGTTTTGTGGATTCCACTTCTTGGGCTCGAGATACTGAAATTCAAGATTTCAGTATTTCAGGCTTCTGAAGTGAATCCATATATAAAGATATACAGATATACATATATATATATATATATACATATATATATATATATATATATATATATATATACACACACACACACACACACACACACACACACACACACACACACACACACACACAGATGTGATACACACACACACACATTTCCCTAATTTTGGCTGATTATTTACCTCAGACATCCTGATTATGTGGACATTCTGACTTTGTTTCGATTTTAAACTCCACTTAATTTCCAATTTTTATGCTGCTTGTAATACACAAAATGTTTATGTCGCCTGTTGTGCAGCAATTATTATGTTGGGAAAACAAATTGGTATTTTAGATATAGGATTAGGGAACATTTACAGTATGAATAAATTTGATGATAGGAATACACTTGAAAAACATGTAAAGAAAGGCGGTCCTACACAAACTTTTAATTTTTTTCTTCTAGAAGTTTTTGCACTGAATATTAGGGGCGGGTATATTACTAGTATAGAGAAATTGGAAATTAAGGTGATTTTAATGCTACAGACAACTACTGGCAAAGGACTTAATATGTCCCTTTAAAAATGGCTCTTAGGTCACGTGGCCCGAGGTGCTAAATTGGAACTATTTAAATGTTTGCATTGTATGTCATTCTTTAGATCTGATGAAGCATCTTATTATGATGCAAAAACACTCATCCTCCTTTTTATTATTTATTGTTTTAATGTTTCATTTGTCATTAAAGGGTTTTATTAGCTATCCACACGAGCAGACTTTGCACTTCTGGATTGTCTTGTTCGTTATAGTCAGCAATGGCTCCTTTGTTTCGCTTATTATTGTGTTTCACATATAAAGTGCATTGGACTGCACAGCTAGAAAAAACTGAAGGTCATGCCAACAGAAGCCCTTCTTAAACCCTGATGTCCAGATGATGGGTTTCTGATGTCCGCTGGTTAGGGATGATGTAAAGACTCTGGAAATCAGGCCTGTTGTGGGCTTCTGCATGGTAGGAAGAACCAAGAATCACTATTGCAACATTGACTACGAAGAAAATCAAGTATTTCAAATCATTTAAAGAGGACAATGTCTAAAACTTCATTATAAGGTTATAAGTTAGGATACTTAAACAATATGTATGAAAGTTAATAAGCTCAACCAGTTACAGTAGCCTATCAATATATTTAGCTCTATTTTCTGTACTGCAGGCACTCATTCCCATTCACCATCTGCTTTATTCTTTTCAGGGTCATGGAGCAATCACAGTCTATCCCATCATCCAAGGACTGCAAGATACAGAAATGTATTCTGCTGAGGATATCAATCCATTGCAGAATAACAGTTAATCAATGATCCATGACTGGTTGTGGGTGACACAGGACACAGGACCAAGTGTGGTTTGATCATGAGGGTGAAGCCAAGTAATTAAACAAAGCAAACTGCATAGATCCTACGATACTGATATAAACTGAATACGTATAAATTGATTATTGCTATTATATAATTACATTACTTAAGAAAGAAATTGCTGACTCTAACCCTTGGTGATTTACCAGAAAATAAATAGCTTTATGAAGGCCAGAACAAATTATGAGGAAAATCAGGACATTCTGCAAAGTTCATGGGTTAGTAACAGTATGATAACAGTATGATCTGCCCACGTCTACAACACTGCTTCAGTGGTTAGACTTCTATCTGTTGGGATATGCCTAGGAATATGCTCAATTTACAATGGGCATGCTGAGTGGACCATCTGATCAGCATACCGCGGTATTCTTGTATAAGGACCCTTCATTTTATAATTTTGTAGTAAATTCAACAATTGCATCTATTAAAAGTTTGGTAAAGCTGCTGACTGCATGGCATAGAAGGCTCACCTAATTCAGAGGACAGACAAGATTAGGTCAACTGCATATGCCTGACAGAGAGGACAAACGTGCCAACTTCAGTAGGAATAGGTAAGTACCAAGTTCCTAGGCCAGGGACAACAGGTGAGAGTTGCAGTAGGAATAGGCGAGAACTAATTTCCTAGGCCAAGGAAAACAAGTGACAGCAGATGGTAATGCACTGCAGCTATATAAAAGGCTCGTTTAAGGTTAGGTTACCCCAAATCTGCACTGCCAAGTCCCTTAAACATAAGACACCAGTTACTCAAATTCATCTCATTGCTACGTCCACACTTCCCCAATTCTGATCTAGACTCACCCTGGCAAGGGTTGTCACCTATCCTGCTTTACGCAGGACAAGTTCTATTTGAACAGTTGTGTCCTGTGGGGGGGGGGGGGGGGAGACAACAAATGTAAACATTTCATGTCCAGCTCTTTTGTTGTTTCATGTAAACAACATGTCCAGCTCTTTTGTTGTAGGTAAGGTTTGGCCTGCAGAAATGACAGTTTTAAATGAAACTCCACTCTGGGTATCTGAATAGCTGATAACCCTAGCGTTACTGCTAGGTCTTCCCACATTTACACTGCAAAATCCCTTTTAAAAAGTGAAGTTAGGCCCCTGATCTGAATCTACCACAGTGCTGCATCTTCCAACATGGATCATGGTCTGCCCCTTATGTGACTAGTTTAGTTTCATTAACTTCTACTAAGACTGTCCAATGTTCCAGTAAGTACCATGACAAACAGACCTCATCAAGCCCTGCACTTGGGAATCCCACTTACATTTGTTTCTTTATATTTATTTTATTTATATGTTTGTTCATCAGGTAGAAGTTTGATTTCTGGGGATTATTTGTAGGTGCAGCCCAGGGTCTACACCCAGTAGAAAATATTACAGAGAGAGAGTGAGAGAGAGAGAGATAAAATCACTTCAGATGACAGAATGTACAAGTTATTTGCACAAATTGCTATTCATTATCAGTTATTATTGGCTAACAGTCCTGTTAAATATCTAATCAGAAAAAGCTTGCAGCAGAAAGAAGAAAGACGTAGGTAAAAGAGACCAGAGGTTTGAGGAGTGGTAGATAGACGCTGGTGGAAATCG
>NC_056741.1:950474385-950549385 GCF_019279795.1 Protopterus annectens | reverse complement strand
TGACTCTAAATGGGGGTTGGGTCACACATTTGTGGACTTTCGGTACCCCAAATGTTACTGGGATTAATCCATTACCTGACTTTAAAAATTCGTATACTTCTTCTGATATGACATTTTGAAAAATGAGTCTTCTAATAATAGTTGAATTTTCCTATGTACAATATAAATCTTGTTTCTTGATGCCTCATGATAGTTATTTGTATCATAAAAAATTTCGAACATGTTGTTAACATAGTCCATTTTAGTAAATAAGACTACCCTCCCCACCTTTATCAGGTTTCATCCCCTTTAGTTCTTCCTCTTCCAGAATCATTTTTATAAGGACCATCTCTTCCTTAGTTATATTACAGTATTTTTTATTTTTCTTACTTTCAGTACTTAGTGAAGAACAAATGTCTGTTGAACAAGCCCCTTCAAATGCTGAAATCAGTGGTCGTGGGGGGGGGGGGGTGAAACAACTCGTCTTTCTTGAACTTGACCCACAGTTGTTTTCCTTATCTAATTTTTGTCCCTTAAAAAATACTTTGAGGTTTAACCTTCTAGTAAAAAAAACTTTAATTCAGTGATAACATCTACCACAATTAAACTATGTGAAGGCACGAACCTAAAGCCTTTTTCAAAAAGAGAAAAAACGTTCTTGTCTATAGTTAAATCTGTGTAGTTAAAAATATTAAAACCTCTGTAGGACAGTACCCTGCCCTTACTACAAACAATTTCCTCAGAATTATTCCCCTCAATCTCCTCTAGGGAGTCTAGTTGTTGAATCTCACACCCCTCCCCCTGCTTCTCCCCCCTCTCAGGCTGCAGGGTTGTGGAAAAAAAACTTTTTTGTCTGTTTGTTTCTATCCTTTCTGATCTTCTTGGGGAGGGGTTAATTCCTATCAATCATCCAGTTTACCTTCTTGTGAATTCCCCATTCTGTAACCATACTCATTGTTATATTTTGATTCATACGGCTACCACGGTAGAGAGATTAAAATAATTAAAACACAGAGGATGAGTGCTTTCGTGTTCAAAGTAACGCTTCTTCAGATCCAATTAAAACCAGATAACAATGTAATATTTAAATCAATCTCAACCAATCAGCATTCATAAAATCATTAGGAGTGATAAAATTAGAATTACAACTTCTGCCCAAAAGGGGTGGCCTCAAGGGTAGACAGCCATCCAAACCTGGACACTTATCTGCTTGTAACTTAAGTATCCATTCCATTTCAGCTATCTCAGTTAAATTCAATACATTGGCAAAAAATACTCACAGCTGAGTAAAGCAACCTTGGATAAAAGCAATGGCAGAGTAATTGAAAAACCAAGGGTGCACCAACGGCTGAAGGAAGCTTCAAAGAACTTCAGAAAACTGCGTTTTAGTTCACCGTTTATTGTCGAAAAACAGATACAGGAAAAAAGTAAGCGCTTTCACGTCCTGCGACGCTTCATCAGACTTCAATTGAAGCACCCTTGGTTTTTCAATTACTCTAAATTCAATACATCCCCACCTTGGTTCTTCATATAAATACATTGCAACACTCTAAATGAAAAACTATGCCCACTATTTTCATAAATGTGTTTAGCCAAGGCATTGTTTAAATTGGATTTTCTTATCTCATACAAATGTCTCATTCTGCTATCTTTAAACTTTTTGTTGGTTTTCCCAACATAGAAACATATGCTTGCATTACAAGTATCCAGGTCTGAATGGCCGTCCACCCTTGAGACCAGCCCTTAAGGGGTGGAAGTTATAATTACAATTTTATCACACTTAATGACATTATGAATGCTGATTAGTTGAAATTGATTTAAATGTTACATTGCTATCTGGTTTTAATTGAATCTGAAGAAGCATTACTTTGAATGTGAAATCACTCATCCTCTGTGTTTTAATCAGTATATTACAGTTATTTTAATCTCTCTGCCATGCTAGCCATATTGTTTTATGTTTTATTTTATTATTGTGTATACAGTTACGGCTTTTACTTGCCTATTAGTTGTTCATTACTTTCTGAATCATAGAGAGCTGAGATGTCTGACTTTATTCCAAATAAATGCCTTAGTACATAAATAATAGTCAGTGTAATATATTTTAGCTGGTTGCTGTTGGACATAACCTAGGCCATTTCAGTTTACACATGGAGTAATGAAGGCATGCACACAGACACACAAGTTCTTTAACTGCTGCTGTAGTTACTCACATTTAATTTTTCCTTATTCTACCCCCCCCCCCCCACACACACACACACACACAAGCCACAGCTAGAGAGGAGAAAGGAAATGACAGGTCCTTGGAATTGCTTGCTGCAGTTACTAGCTTAGTTCTGTTATTTGTAATGTATTCTGTGTTTTTCCAGTTGCTAACCACTGATTTTTAATACTTGTGGTTAAGCAAGGAGAAAGGATTTGAGTGTGATCACAAGTATTACATGCAGAAGCAGTCATTCTTCTATTTACTAAGCATTCACTGTACATTAATTCCCCTGTATGAAACACTGAGTGTCTAAAGGGGATTGCTAATTCCTCAAGCCTACTTTCTAAACAGAGGTACTGTATTATTAAATCAAAATACATAGGAATGCTAAATCCCAGGGTTTTCTTTGCAAAACTTTTAATTTGGTGGTACTTTCTTCACCAGATGTTCTACTTTCCTATCCAATCAAAGATGTGGTCTTGATGAGCCTCTATATAGCCTGTAAGAATGTGTGTGTGTGTGTGTGTGTGTGTGTGTGTGTGTGTGTGCATACATACTTGTGTAAGTCAGGATGCTAGCCTCCAGCTTTAATCATTAGGAGAGATGCCCTTCTAAAAACAAAGAGCCATTCTTCTCAGGATAGAGCATATGCTAAAGTACTGGAGTATGAGGCCTATTGGAAGTGCAATCCTCTGTAGCAAAGTCATTTGCAGCAAATGCACTGAACACTTACTGATGACTTCAGTATTCCCTTCTAAAAATAAAGGCCATTCTTCTTAGAATAGAGAATATAAGCTAAAGTACTCAGGCATGAGGTTGATATAATAGATTACTAGAAATACCTCACACCATACCAAAGTTGTTTGTAACAGCAGTAAACACTTACCTTGGGACTCTGGAGTAATTTGATATGGCTTACCCCATATTCCCATATTAGTCCTTTATATAGTCACAAATTAGAAGTAATACCACTACCTATCCACAGACATAGCTTTATTTCCCCACCAACAAGCTTAAATTTAAATTACAGTTTGACGGTTTTAGAAAGTGGCCTGGTACATAGTTTACAGCTATAGTCTTTGATCTGATGTTGTCCATTTTCATCCAATTCAACTGTTGGGACTCTGATCCAACTCGGACCCAGTCTTAGCACCTTTAACCCTTTGGGTCTAGGACTCTGACTCCTCCCCTACCAATAATTCCAACTACTTCCTCAGAATACCCTAGATCGCATTTGTTACCTGAACAAAACAGTCGCACGGGCTCTGATCTCCATTTTGATGATAAGCTTTTTCAAAGATATTTTTAAAAATCGTTTTAAAATCTTATTATTACAACCTTAGCTGCTGCTTTGCACCTTCCTTCCCCAACCATTTTCATTTTGGTGACTTTTGTCACTATCTAAAAATGATATACAGTGGATATAAAAAGTGTGCACAGCCCTGTTAAAATGCCAGGTTTTTGTGATATAAAAAAATGAGACCTCAATAAAATGTTTCACATGTAGTACACAACCAGTACTTACCAGAAATTCCTGCAGTTCCTTCAGTTTTGCTGTAGGTCTCTTGTCAGACTCCCTGACCAGTTTTCATCTCATCTTTTCATAAATTTTGGAGGGATTCCAGTTCTTTGCAATGTCACTGTTATCCCATATTTTCTCCACTTTTTTTTTACTGTCTTTACTGTGTTCCATGGTATATCCAATGCTGTGGAATTTTTTTGTACCCTTCTCCTGATTGATACCTTTCAACAATGAGAGCACTTTGATGCTTTGTAAGCTGTCTGGGAACCATGGCTTTTGCTGTAACAGGCAACTCTCAGCAAATGTCAGGAAAAACCTAGTAGGACAGCTGAACTTTATTTGGGGTTAATCAAAGTCTATTGATGGCAGGTCTGTACCCAAGAAGACAATGTTGTAATTAAATTAAAAGGTGCTTCAACAAAGTATTAGTTTAAGGGTGTGCACACTTATGCAACCAGCTTATTGGATGTTTTTTTATTTTTTATACGTTTCCCCTAAGGGAGATTTGTTTGTTTTTTAATTGAATTGTACAGGTTATAGGTCACATTAAAGGTGGAAATAGTTTTGAATTTATGTGGTCTCATTTTTATACCACAAAAACTTGGCATTTTAACAGGGGTGTGTACACTTTTTATATCCATATATATATATATATAAATGTAGTCTTTACTCTTTAGGATTCATTTTTACACTAAACAGTTATAGAGTAACATTTTTTTCTGTATTTAAAGATTTCAATTTAAACTTACTCATAATACTGTTTAGAGCTTAGTGTGCTGTGTGACTTTATTCATGACTTATAGCTTAGTCACGGATAGTTGTTTGGTTTATTGCTGTTTATCATGGCTGACACAAATTTAAAAAATGTTCTAAATTTGGCCACAGAATTCCTCCACAAGACCCCCGTTCCCTTTGTGTCTACTGCTTGGGAGCAACACATTTGGACATAGACTGTGAAGCCTGAGCCTCTTTTGGCCACGAGTCCCTTCAAAGTAGAAGGGGCATGTTAATCTTAAAGGGTCTTCTTTTAGTGCAACCAAGTCCCATGAGTAAAACAATGGCATCCCCTTCTAAGATTAAATCTTCAGTGAATCTTAAAGAGAAGGAAAAATAACTTTCAAAACAGTCTACTAAGGAGAGCAAGACTCAAGAGAAACGGCTTGAGAAAGCTGAAAAACTCTCCCAGTCCAGTAGTTTCCTTGGGTCCAGCACCAAAAATACCATAGTCTTTGGATCTGAAGTCCTCCTGGATCCGTTCTTGGCCTGCACTCCTTTTTTCTACAGTGCTAGTTAGTCCTCAACTTCATTCTCTGATTCTCCAACAAAAGGATAAGAGCCAAGTCTTCTTCAATTACCTCTTCTTCCATGTCTATCCATTCTTTGAAGAGCCTTATCAAAGCCAACATCAACAGAATGATGCAGAGGTTTCTATAAATACAGAAACAGTTGGGGATCTTCTCCATTCCATCTCCTCAGGTTGATCTCAGAAAAGTTCCAATAACCCCTCCACCAATGACTGCTTCACAGGTATGATCTTCAAAACAAAAGCCTTCAGATCCAAATATCCAAGAACATCTGTGTCAATGCTGATAGTATGTTCCACTTCAGCCCCCACTATTGCCCAGGCTCGCTTGATTCCGGCAGTGTTGGATCATGGTGAGAGTTGGAGCTGAAGTGTTTGAGCCAGTGCTTGAGGGGATGGGTCAACTCCAAAACTTTCAGATCTGTCCCTTTCCCTTGCAGCCTTGGCTCTTGACAGATCAGCTTTAATATTAGCATCAGGGTTGAGGAGGGTTGGGGCCTCTGGAGCAATCTCTGTTCTCCCCATCATACAGATCTCCTCTACTCTTACTTAAGCTTCATTTTTCAAGGTCTTCCAGTAGATTATCTCCAAGCTGAGAGAGGAGGTGCATCAATTATAGCTGGATCTGTCCTGACCTCCTGTGTTTGCTGCTTTGGACTCTGCTTCTTCACACTGACTGAGACAGTCAGTTGCCAAATGTCTGGGAGATGTTCTCTCATTGAGTTCCTAGTCTGATTGGGACCTGTTGCCAGAGATTCTCCAATGTCAGGTCCATAGGAAGCAGGCTTACAAATGGAAGCACTAAGATTCCTCACCAGAATTTGTCATAGAAGACACAGATTTGCATGAAGGGAAAGGTTCCCCTAGATCAACCTTCAGAGATGTCACATTCGGTGAAATCTTAGAATAAGAAAGGGGGATGGTCAACCAATATACCTTCCCCAAAAGAATTCATGTTCCTGGAGGGTTTTGGAGCTTACTCTACTACTGCCTGAGTGGTTCCACATCCTGATGCCCTCATTGACTTGATGGCTTATAGGGCCTGGAAGTAGCCTGATAGAGCAGATCCAATTCCCAAAAAAACACAAGATTTTGCCAGCATCAAAGGACAGAGTTCATTGGGGTAAAGGTCCTCCTGTAGATGCTATGGTGTTAACAGTAGCCACAAAGAAATAACTTTCCAAAGAGAGTACTTCTGTCCACTCCTAATTGGAAATGTATGGCTTTGGACACACTTGGCAAATGGAGTTATGCTTCAGTGACTTTTTCTCTGAGAATGCTGAACTTTCCCCATAATACACATTCCTATAAAGAACTGACCAATGAGATTAGCAATTCCTTCTCATGTACTTTGCCAGTGGATATCCAGAAGAATGTGGAATCCAGCTATCTATCTGAAATTCCCTTTCTAATTTTTCCATCCATCTGCTTTCCAATGCAGCTGATGAAATGTATAGAGCAGCAGGTACCAACATAGTGAAATATCTCTATGCCTGGATGCGGTTGTGTAATTTTATAGAAGGCTTCAAGACATCCTTCCTTAAACTCTTCTTTTATGGTTGCACTCTGTTTGCACCTAAGATTAATGAGACACTCACCAGAAGTGAGCAGAATGTTAAGACTGTATTTGCTGTGGGAATCCACTTCTCTACTCCTCAAAGGAAGGACTTTCTCCAGGAATCAACAAGGAGGAAAGAAGATGTGGTTCAGAAAATAACAGGGATTTAACCAATAGACTTCCTTGGACAAACCCTCCTTTGGAGAAGAAGGTAATTTTAATGGACATTATCCTAAGGGCAGAAGCTGTCTGCAAAACAAAGGATTTCACAGTGCCTTCTCTGAGAAATCTTTTCAGAACTTCTCAAGGGTTGTTAGACTGCCACACTCTGGAGGCAGTTGGGGGACACTGACTCCTACACCCTCGTGCCTGGTGGGCCATCACTTTAGCTTCTTGGGTGTTAAAAGAACAAGAGTATAAAGCATTCCATTTCTCTCCCCACCTCAAATAAAAACAAGGATTCCCTTAGGGCCACCCCAACAAATGGAATCAGCAACAACAGAAGTCAAAAGCTGTTGGAAGAAAGGACCATCCAAGCAGCTCTCACCAGACCAGACAGAATCTGAAGTCTACTCCAGGTTCCTTTTATTTCCAAAGAAGACAGGGGACCTAAGTCATCTAATCAATTTATGAAGCAGACAAAATTTTAGCTGATCATGGTTCAGTCCATTTTACCTCTACCCAGGAAGGATGACTGGATATGCTCAACAGATCTTCAAGGTGCCTACTATCATGTAAAGATAAACAGGCAATCCAGGAGATGCTTCAATTTCAGGCTGGGAGCCAGTCACTTTCACTTTAGAGCTCTGCCCTTTGGACTCACCACAGCACCCTGGGTGTTTACCAAATGCATTGCAGTAGTGACAACTTATCTCAGACTACAGGGTTTCCAGGTGCCCCTGTACATGGACGATTGGCTCCTAACAACTCTGATCAAGGATTTATTAATCCAGCAGAGGGATCTTTTACTTTATTTCACAACTTGGGGGTTACTATAAACTGACAAACAGCAAATTGAGTACAACTCAGTACACAGAATTCACTGAATGCTACCTGGACACAACTGAAATAACCACCCTTACCACAGCCCAGGATTATTTCCATTCAGCAAGTAGCAAACCAAGTATTATCTTATCCATGACCCCCAGTGAAACTAGTTCAGAAACATCTAGGGCTTATGGCTTCTGCAATAACCTTGACCACTCTTTCTAGATTTCACATACACTTTCTTCAATGGACCTTCTCTCAAGTCCATGGTCTCAAATTTATCAGCCCCTCAGCACCTCAATCAGACTAACACCCATGTGCAGAACTCACATCAGATGGTGGATCACATCCACTGAGTTGTTAGACTGTTGTTCATTCTGTCCTTCATATCCAATAGCTATGGTTACCATGGATGCTTTCTTTTTAGGGTGAGAAGAGTATTATGAAGGGAAAACTGTTCAAGGTACTTGGATACCATTAGAGACGAACCTTCTCATCGATGTCCTGAAAATATGACAGCAGTCCTAGTTGCACTGCAGGCATGTAAAGACTCTCTCCCAGTGGGTCTAATTTTGATTCAGAGATACAACATGGCAGTAGTCTGGTATATCAACAAGCAGGGAGAAACCAGACCTTATCCTTTACGTTGAGAAGCAGTGAGAGTGTGGCAATGTCTTCACATCACTTTCTTTTAGCAGTTCATATCCCTGGGACTTCTAATGTACTGGTGGACAGGTTAAACAGATGTATTCTTCTGTCTTATGAGTTGTCCCTCAATCAGACACTGGTAAATGAATTTTTTTGCTGCAGGACCAACTTTGCTGTGACTTAAACAAGTGCAGCAGTTACTTTGCCCTAATCCCCCTCAGGGCCAATCACAGAAGGATGTGCTGATCCACAGTTGGCTCCCAGGTCTGCTTTACACCTTTCCTCCTTTTCCATTGATCCCAAAATTCATTCAGGGGCAATGAGAAAGTAATTCCCATTGCTCCATAATGGCCTTGACAAGTCTGGTTCCCATATCTTTGGCCTCACCTCCTACATCCTCCCTGAAGACTGGCTTGTAGCCCGGATCTTCTATCCCATCCATCCAGGCATCCTCTCCTGGATCCAGAGACCTTGAAGTTAACTGCTTGGTTCCTCCAATTTTAACGATGGCCGGAGATGTCAGGTTTTCAAACAGCATAGTATATATTCTTATGGCTTCACAGAAGTCTAGCAGCAGGAAGGTATACTGAATTAAGTGGAAAAGATTTTCCTTTTGGGCTATAGAAAAGAGTTTAAACCATTTTTATGCACTCCTTCCTTTTTACAGTTTTTGTTGGAATTCTTCCAAAACAATTCTAGCTTTTCCATTATAAAAGTACAGCCATTTCTAATTTTAACATAGGGCACAATGAGACTCCTATAGCTCTTTAAAGGTCTCTAAGGCTTTTCTTAGAGGGGCTTTCCTTCTTTAACTCCCTATAACGGACCCACATTTCTCCACGCGATATTACAATGATGCTTCCCAACCCTTTCACAACCTCCTTTTGAAACAGCAAATTCTGCAAAGTTTTTAGCATGGAAGGTGATCTTTTTGGTATCAATTACTTATGCAAAGAGAATTTTAGAACGCAAGCCCTTTCATGCAACCATCACATTTGTTTTTCATAAAGACAGTTTTTTTCTAAAACTGAATCCCTTTTTATTCTGAAGGTGGCATCAGAATCCAAAATAAACCAGTCAATTAATCTACCAGTTTCCTTTCCAAAGTTTTTAAATACGGGAGAATATACAGTGCATTTGCTTGATGTTCACAGACAACTTAGGTTCTACCTACATAGAACTAAAGATTTCAGGAAGTTGGATCAATTGCTTGTTGCATTATCCAAAGTTGAACTAGGATGTGGCGTTTCCAATGTCACTCTTTTAAGATGGTCCTCAAATTGTATTCCATTTGTTTAAGGCAAACTGAGTTTATCATTAACCAAGAAACAGACAGCTAATTTGAAAAGAGCAGTAGCAATTTTCACTGTTTTTTCAATATAGCCTTCTAAGTGATGACATTTGTGTTGTTGCCACCTGGTCTACCACCCATACCTGTGTGTCTCATTATTAAGATGGATGTATAATCCAGATCTTGCACCTCTTTTGGCTCTGCCATTCTCAATAATATCCTTCCTTAGTGCCACCCAGGTGAATTGGTAGCTAGGGAATCTGGCCCAACAGTTGAATCAGAGGAAAATGGGTAACACTGGATACAAAAGTTATGTATTCACCATAATGATAGGTCCCTGTTGTCCTGTTTCTGTCTAGTTCAACATTCCTCCCTCCTTCCCCCTTCCAAACTGACACCTCCTGTAACTTAATGACTGGATGGTACTCTAAGGGAGTCTTGCTAATGTAAACATCAACAGTTTGGTTCCTTTTTTTTTTTCCATAGGGACCACCTTTTGGAGTGAACATAGTCTTTAATTGGCATATAACCTTAAGTTAGGCAAATTCGATCTGAAGTACTCTGAGGAAGGAGAGGGAATTATGGGTAGGACAGAAGTCAGAGCCCTGGATCCAAAGTTTAAATATGACAAGACTGGATTTGAGTTAGATCACAGTCCCAACAGTTGAACCAGATGAAAATAGGACAAAACATATCTACCATTACTGAGTACATAGCACTTGTTTTTATCTTCATTAATTTTATATCCCAAAAATGACATGAAAGTGTCTCAAGATTTTCCACAACATAGAAATGTCCTTTTCTGGTTTTATCAGGTACAAAATAATATTGTCTGCAAATAAAGCCAGCTTTTCTTGATTACCATACCAATTATATCCTTGAATTTCTGAGTTCCTTATTTTCTTTGCCAATGGCTCTTAATGTAAAGGAAACAGCAAAGGGAAAAGAGGAGAGCCCCGCCTAGTTCCTCTTTTCAGACAAAACTTGTCAGAAAGAATCCCTACCATTTTAATTTTTGCCTATGATTCTTCACATATTCTCCGAATTAAACTTATTATTGTATTAAGGAATGCAAATGCTTCTATTGCCTTGCTCATAAAATCTCTGCTTACTCTGTCAAATGCTTTCTCTGCATCAAGACTCACAATGGCAGCAGTACTTTCTTACACTGTGCATTACTATGGATCATCATTGCTCTAGTAATGTTGTCAAATCTTTGCCTCCACTCCACAAAATCATATTGATCCATATCTATCAATTTTGGCAACACCTTTGCCATTCTTTTAGCTATTAAAACACTTTATAATAATGGTTTAAACTGAAATGGGTGTACATGAAGCTGGGTCTGATGGGTCTTTACTGTCTGTAGGTATTACAGCCACCACAGCTTTCTTCCAGGATGCTGGTGCGTCCCCTCCTTTTAACTCATTCAAGCCTATAGCATCTTTTTGTATACTTCCAGCTAACACCCATAGCTCCTTATGGTGTCCAGACCTTTTCTGAGTCGGACTTTATAAAGAGCAAGATTTGTTAATAAAAATGACACTAAGATAGGATGTCCCATTGATTATTGTATGCCTTTTAATTTTTTTTTTGTTTTTCAGAAAATGCTCTAGAATGCAAGGATGTGAGCATGTAAGAGGTGCAACATTCCATACCACACAGGTGTTAATGAGACAAAATACTATTAAACAAAACCTTCTAGATCTTTATCATTTACTTCCCTCCTAGCTTTCAAACTTCCACAAAAATACAATCTTCCTTAAGACTTTCCTGCACATTGATTGCATGTCACCATTTTTATCTCATCTCTTCCTACCCTTGCTGTTAATTGTTGAGCCTCATCCACCTCTTACCTTGGCATATTAAGTCTTCATAAATATTTCCATTTGTACTTTTTGTTGATTTCCACATTTCTCTGCTTTATACAAATTGTCTTAACATTTCTGAAACACCTCTATTGCCTCTATAGAATCTCTGGTTATTTTTCTTGTTAGAGGCTCCCAAAGTTTGGCAACAACCCTTTCCATTTTTTTTTTGCCTAAGTCATTGTGCTAAAAGTTTTTGTGCTCTGGAGTGATCACGGAAAAACAGTTGCTTAACAACAATCTTTCTAAACTCATGCATATTATCTAGATATTCCCTTATTTTCTCTTTAGCACGCTGCAATTGTGCCTCTTGTTTTGTAAGAGTCTCCTTATCGTGCAATATTTTAACCTTTGTCAGACCCTCTAAACACATCTTTTTCTTTTATTTCTACCCTATTCATAAACTCCACTTTCATTTTATCCAACTCACTAGCTACAACTTATACAGAAATTTCTATCTTCCCAAATAATTCTCAGACAATTTCCCCTACCCATTCCATAAATTTCTTTTCAACATGTAGGTGGGGAAGTGCCAGTGTCTCATTTTTACTTCATTATCGTGCACTTTTATCTTAGTTGTTACTGATGCAAGATCTGAAATAGTTATTGGATGTGTGTGAAAGCTTTCAATTAAATACACGTTTCTGAGAAATATAATTTCTATCTAGTCTAGCCCAGTTATCGTACCATGGCAAATAATATATAACTTCTCTCAGTGTTCCTACTACTGAATTCAAGTCTTCCTTAACAAATATTCCATAAATTTCTTCGGAAATCTACCATCTTTTGTTATATTTTCCCTTCTAGGTCCCCAAGATACAGCCTCACTGTAGCAAATCAAATTCCAATCCCCATCTGCAAGACTGTTATTTCTCTCAAAACGTTCTTAAGCTCCATAATAGCACTTTTTAGGTGGAATATAAATGCATGTTAGCATAATCCTCCTCCCTTGCCAGTAGCTCCTTCTGACCACAAATCTACCCTTATCTTTTTTTCCCTCTTCTACCACTGCTGTAGCTCCCCTAACAATTCATATAAGTATTCCCCATTTCCTTTGTCCCTGAAACTCTGCCAAATATCCCTCCAAAAATCCCTTCTTTATCAAATTCACATTCTCATTTATTTCCAAGTCTGTCTTATGTACCATTGCTAGTTTTCACTCTGCATTTCTAAATATAATTCAATACTATTTCCTTTTTGTCTACACCTGTGAGACTATTTACCTTTCAAAATAATATGTTTAGTGTAGCCATTATGATAAGACATTATTATTCCTACCTATTATATATGAGAGATTTTTTAAATGTCTATTTCCAACTTTTGTATTACATGCACCCACTAATGTTTGACAGGTTGAACCCTTAATACAGCTGTTTGTTGTAATCTCCATGTGAACCTATGTCACATTCTGCAAGACATTTTGTTTTAATGAAAACCCTCAAAAAAACCCAGAACACCCCTACAAATTAACTTAAAACAACACACAAAACTATGCAGATTTTCAAATAATGAAGTTTAACCCTCCAGGTAGGAAAAAGTATCCCAAATCAACAGCTGCACCCACAGGCATAACCTAACATAAAATTAAGGTTATCTGTGCTAAGACACATGTTACATCCGGTGTTCTTAATTACACTAATTGCTGTCTTTTCTTGTCTTGTCTTTATTTCTCTCCCAGATGTAAAAAACACTGTGTTTTCAGAAAACTAACTTTTAGCCTTTCGGCTTTTATTGCTTATCAGTCAACTTGTCTCTATGGGAACCTAAAAATAAAATGTACATTTGCCTTCAGCTACATACTTCTCAAACTGAACATTTATTTACTAAAGGAAAACTCTTCATCACATTCAGTGTTTTCTTATTTACGTGCTTACACAAAAATACTTATTAGATTAATGTTAATGAAACCAAAAAGAGCAACTAGGCTGATGCAGAGTCACAAGTATAAATGAAAAGGCAAAATCTTCAGGTTAAAATCCAACTTTAATTCCACTGCAGGTCAGATAAGCGCTTTCACTCATTCATTTGAGCTTCATCAGATCATGTAACAAAGACCTTGAAGTACATAGGCTACATTTATACAGTTAAAACATCTCCTAATGGCCTATCAAAAGCTGCTTCTTGTTTACGTATTCATGAGTTAATCTAAGCTTAAAGATATATGCACATATAAACATGCTGAAATGTATAAAATAACAAAGTAGACATAAAAAACATATAAAAACTCTCCATGAACACTCAAGATGCTCTAATAAATATGTATATATAAAAATATATATGTCAAAAGAAATATATTTCAAGGGGTAAAAACATATATATTTCATCATTTATTATAAAATCTACAAACATTCCTCCATTTGTTTAACATGGGTTTAATAGAGGCTCTCTCATTGAGACCTAAACCCCTATCTGCTCTCAATCTAACTATCCACATACTCTCCTTGCTCTCAGTATGGTTCCTGATATCACCTCCTCGTATACTGGGTTTAATATTCTCAAGAGCTCTAAATAAAAAATAATGTTCAGGACCTGCTTGGGCTACGTGCTTAGCTAAGGCATTGTGAGGTGAAGCCTTCCTAATGTGGTAAAGATGTTCTCTTATCCTGTCTTTAAAATGACGATTGGTTTTGCCAACATAAAATGCATCACATATTTGGCACACTGCCAAATAAACTATATGAGTAGTATCACAGGTAGCTACAGCACGTATGCTGAAGTTAGTGTGCATGTCAGGATGTTCAAAAAATGGGCTAGGGTCAAGAGAATTACAATAATTACAGCGTCCACATGGTTTTGTGTGTTCAAGAGGCTTTGACCGTTCATCCCTTTTTGAATAGCATATCATTCTCCTTAAATTCAATTTATTCCTATATAAAAAAGAGGGTTTGGTCCCCATAAGTTTGCCAATGGTGTCATCAGTACAGAGAATAGGCCAGTGTTTCGTAATGATATTCTTGATTGCTGGACAATCAGTACTATATGGTAAAGAAACCCTTACATGAGTTGATCTATCATCTCTACCATTGTCTGTTGTAGTGGATCCACCAGTGATAACTGGTCCAAAATAAGGGGCTGCTCTGTTCAGTCTAAGTTTATTGACATCCAAGAGGTTGGACTCAATCTCTTGTGAGCTATACCCCCATTCTTCTAGCCTTGTCTTGAGGTCACTCACTTCCATTAGGAAGCCTTCTTCTGTGGCATTTAGCCTAGAGGTTCTCATCCCCTGGCCTCTAATGATGTTTTTAAAAATATGCTGTGGGTGCATACTATCACGCTGTAATAGAGTATTAAAATAGCAAGGTTTCCTATAGACACCTGTATTAATCAAACCACATGCTAATTTTTCTATATACAAGTCAAGAAATTCTATCTTCTCTCTAGAGTGATTCATACTAAAGGTTAAATAGCCAGTGAGGTTGTTCAATGTAGTATGGAACACAAACAAATCATCAACGCTGCCTCTCCATAAAACAAAAACATCATCCACGAAACGTCTATAAAAAGTTACATGTTGTTTAAACATTTCTAAATTAAAGAGACTCTCAAATTCCCAAAATGCCAAAAACATGTTTGCATAGCTGTTGGCACAAGGTGTGCCCATGGCTACGCCACCTCGCTGTTGGTAGAACTTGTTGTCATAGGTGAAAAGATTGTTGTTCAAAATGAGTTCAAGGAAATGTACAATGAGGTCTACTTTAACTGATGTATATTCGCTATGTAAGAGTAGATATTCAGTGATATAAATCAGGCCTATGTTATTTGGTAACACAGTAAACAAGGACTTGATGTCAAACGTTACAAAAATCAAATTATCAACGTCACAAATGCCACCTAAACAGTCATACAAATCTGTTAAAAACTGTTTGGAATCTTTCAGTACAACTTTGTTCTTATTCAATATAGGTCGCAAATGTTTCTCAACATAGACAGAAAGGTTTTCAGTGATCCAACCCTGACCAGACACTATGGGTCTCATTGGTGGGTCAATGGAGTCTTTGTGAATTTTAGGTAACCCATGTATTGTTGGTACAAGTGGATTCTTAACAAAGAGATAGTCAAACAATTCTTGATCCAAGATATCACCTTTCAACATATCTAATAACATATTGTTTACGTGACTAATAGTGGCTCGCACTATTTGTTCATTAACTTGTAAATAGAAATCATCTTCCAAGAGTTTAATCATAGCATCATGATATTTGCTAGTGTCCATCACTACTATCCGACCGCCTTTATCAGCTGGTTTGATGGTTATGGACTGTAATGACTGGAGTTTAAATAAGCTAGTCTGCTCCCCTCTAGTCAAATTACCATTCTTCCTATATTTCTTTAGAGAAAAATATTCATACAAATCATCCTCAGTTAGTTTCAAATATGCCTCAACTAACGGATGATTAGGTGGAACAAAGTTGCTAAGCTTCTTAAACTTTGGTGGTCTAGTAACGTTATTGTCTGTCAATTCACTATCAGTTTTATCATGAAATAGCAGTTTAAGCATAAGGTTTCGACAGAAAAGTTGTCTACTACAGTGTCCGTAAAGTTACTGTGTGCACTTGGTATAAAGTTTAGGCCTTTACTTAATAATTTCTCATCACATTCAGTCAACAAATATCCTGAGATGTTATGTACCATAGAATCTGCTGGTATCAAAATTTCAGCTGTATCTAATTTATTTTGTTCTTCCACATCTTCTTTATTGTCTGATGTGGTACATACTCTTCTGATAATTTGCGTTTCTGTCTCCCCCTGCTCATAGAGCGTCCCTTTGTTATATTCTTGTCCTTTCGGACTGGGAGGGGAAAAGGGAGCTCACTTACTACTCCTGTAGTGGTGGTGGTATGTACTTTGTGAGGTAACTTAGATCTCACTATGCCATCATCTACTGACAACCTCTTATTAATTGGTCCCTTCACAACATGTACTGCAGGATATAAGTTAGTTCTGTCTGCAATATTATTCACAGTAATAGGCTGACTAACTTCTTTAGTATTTGTATTAATAGAGCTAGATCCACTCTCACTATGTAAAATAGTAATTACATCATCAGTATCATTGGAAGTAGTAATGTTATTAATGTTAGCTATATTTTGTACCCTATTACTAGGCGATACATTGTTATGTACACAGTTAGTAATATCCACAGCTTCACAAGCATTATTAACAACATTAGCATTTTCAGAACCAGTGCTAGTTTCGGAACTCAGTTGTCTAACACTAGTAGAGTCATTAGGTTTAATGGTAGCACTATAATGTCCATTTTTAGGCCAAACGAAGACTTGTCCTAAATTAAAATCTCTGTGATCTCTAATTATCTTGCTTCTCTTCTGTTGGAGAATGTATTCCTTGAGAAGGCGAAGGCCGAGGTACCAGAATGCAATAAAGAAGAAGATTTTCACCATTTATCAGTGTGTCTGAGTTGCGTTCTCAGTTTTTTCTACTTATATTTTGCCAGTGTTTCTTCATGTCAATAAACTTAGACTGAACAGAGCAGCCCCTTATTTTGGACCAGTTATCACTGGTGGATCCACTACAATAGACAATGGTAGAGATGATAGATCAACTCATGTAAGGGTTTCTTTACCATATAGTACTGATTGTCCAGCAATCAAGAATATCATTACGAAACACTGGCCTATTCTCTGTACTGATGACACCATTGGCAAACTTGTGGGGACCAAACCCTCTTTTTTATATAGGAATGAATTGAATTTAAGGAGAATGCTATGCTATTCAAAAAGGGATGAACGGTCAAAGCCTCTTGAACACACAAAACCATGTGGACGCTGTAATTATTGTAATTCTCTTGACCCTAGCCCATTTTTTGAACATCCTGACATGCACACTAACTTCAGCATACGTGCTGTAGCTACCTGTGATACTACTCATATAGTTTATTTGGCAGTGTGCCAAATATGTGATGCATTTTATGTTGGCAAAACCAATCGTCGTTTTAAAGACAGGATAAGAGAACATCTTTACCACATTAGGAAGGCTTCACCTCACAATGCCTTAGCTAAGCATGTAGCCCAAGCAGGTCCTGAACATTATTTTTTATTTAGAGCTCTTGAGAATATTAAACCCAGTATACGAGGAGGTGATATCAGGAACCATACTGAGAGCAAGGAGAGTATGTGGATAGTTAGATTGAGAGCAGATAGGGGTTTAGGTCTCAATGAGAGAGCCTCTATTAAACCCATGTTAAACAAACAGAGAATGTTTGTAGATTTTATAATAAATGATGAAATATATATGTTTTTACCCCTTGAATTATATTTCTTTTGACATATATATTTTATATATACATATTTATTAGAGCATCTTGAGTGTTCATGGAGAGTTTTTATATATTTTTTATGTCTACTTTGTTATTTTATACATTTCAGCATGTTTATATGTGCATATATCTTTAAGCTTAGATTAACTCATGAATACGTAAACAAGAAGCAGCTTTTGATAGGCCATTAGGAGATGTTTTAACTGTATAAATGTAGCCTATGTACTTCAAGGTCTTTGTTACATGATCTGATGAAGCTCAAATGAATGAGTGAAAGCGCTTATCTGACCTGCAGTGGAATTAAAGTTGGATTTTAACCTGAAGATTTTGCCTTTTCATTTATACTTGTGACTCTGCATCAGCCTAGTTGCTCTTTTTGGTTTCATTAACATTATTCAAGTTTATCTGGAGCACTGGGCATTTATCCTGTTTGTCAGCGAGTGGTTTGTTCCTGACTTATTAGATTAAGGCAAGGCGGTCAATCCAGACATTCATCTATGCAAAAGTAGGAGAAAACATACCATCTCTACATATATTACAATCTGTGCACTTTTAAACCCTATAGTCCATCTCAATAACCCAAGATTACAGTATTTTAACTTAAACATACCTTTGTTCAGCCTTTCTTCTTTTTTACATTGCAATGCCTACATTTCTTAAAGTTAAAAAAGAGAAAAGACATTTTCTTACTTTAGTTTCTCTATCACATAGAAAATATCTTAAAATGCTTTATTGTATAACACACAATTTATATCATATGAAATGTTTTACACAAATACTGTCAAGAACAAAAAATGTTTTACTTACAGTTACTTTTCCCACCTTTCCTTTTTAATAACCTTCAGAACATTAAAGACTTGAAGTGGGGTATATGCTTTTAAGTCACCCACAAGTATAAAGTCAATAAGTCAAATCTTTCCACTTTTCTTACAAAGACATACTTCACAAATGTGATCAGTGCTTTATAATCTCATATTTACTCATTAATTTCAGTGTTGCTAGTGTTCTTCCTGTTCATCTTAGTCACAAAACTCCAGAGTCCAGTTCAAGTCCAAGGAACTTCTGAGTCTAGTAAACTCGTGTTTTTTTTCTCTCTCAAATATTTTCCTTTAGAACACTGGAAAAAGGTTCCACTGGTGAAGTCTCTCTATGAGCTTTATCAGAAGAACGAGTAGCAGAGTCTCCTTCTGTTCGTTGGACAACTTTTTGCTGGACAGACTTTTGTATTTCCTCTTTAGCCTGTTCTGCATCAAAGAATGACATTGATCCCCCAGGAAAAAATATTTTGAAGACAGCTGGATAAAACAGCTTGAATATCACACCTGCTTCTTGACATTCCCTGATTGCTGGGATAAATTTGCTTCTCTTCTTCCTGGTGTACAGTGGATAATCATTTTCCACAAACACTACTATTTCCAGTTTTTAATATGTTGTCCTGCTGCACAATGTTGCCAGGATCAATTATTTCTGCTGGTATTACAGCCACTTTATTAATACAGGTCTTGGCTGATTTCTCATGGTCAGGTTTGGCACATACACACAATGTGCTCATTCAATTAACTAATCCTGCTGTAGAATACAAGTCCAGTTACTTATTTGTGCTTTGATAAAATTAATATAGTCTGTTCCTCCCAGTTTCTCTGGTACAGCAGAAAATCACATGTTTTCCTTGTGTTCTTTGTCCTCCATTTTTGAACCAGCAGTCCTTGAGCAGTCTTGTATTCAGTGACTCTTTTCTTAATTTTGACCTTTGATTTTGGCAGTTTTATCAGTTCATCTGAACAGCTGTTAAAGCTTCTTCCATTTTTTTCTAGCCTTTTTTTTTTTTTTATTGGAGTTGATATACTCCTTCAGTGTTTTGTTTATTTTAATAATCTCTAAGCACATTTGGTTTATTTTTTTCTCTAGTTTACTGGAAGCCATGTATTGCACCAAAGCTGTCACTTGAAATGCTTTTTACTGAACATATACATCATTCTTCTCAGTGTTTTCTCTTCAGCTTTTATAGTTAATTTTCATTTAGGATCTTCAAGTTTCTTCATCACTGGCATCCAGGCAGTGTACTTACTAGCCAATAACTGAATTACTAAATCTAGCAGAGTTACTGGCCCCTTTTCCTCTTTTATTTTCACACTGCGAGAGCTGAAATTAAGTAATGGATCACTTTGCAGCTATCTTGGAAGTCCCCAAATTAGTGAGGATGTTAACCTTCAGCCATTGTCATCAGGATAGGTATTGCTGCTTTATAACATGTTGGATGTTTTCTATATATCAGAAGGAAAAAAACTGTTGGAAAAGTACACAGAGTTACTCTGCTTTAATAATATGGTTGTTTGCATGCTAGGCTACTTATATAGTGGCAATTGCAGCCTCCTTTGTCCCTGGCAGCTGTGTTTACTTCATCTTACATTTGAACAATACAAAATCTGCAAGACACTAAGTGTTATATGTCTATTAAAAGTATTGGCACACATGCAATCATACATTCAATTAATATCAAGCGTCTCCTGCTGAATATATCACATATCACTGTTTTAAGATAATCTAAGTTCAAAAATACTAATTAATTTGATTAGACTGTTGACTGAATCTACACATATCTGTTTAATTGAATCTACACATATCTCTGATTAAAGCTATCTTTCATAGTTCTGATAGGGTGTTAGATTAATATAATTGTTTATGACAATCTTCCTCCATAAATAGTGACCTCCTGTTTTCCATGTGGTAATTCATAGTATTCCTGAGAGCAACGAATGGTTGCAGATTGGGAAGTGGCTAGACTATCTTATCTATTACACTCAAACAGTTTCCACAGTGCTTCTCTTTATTCGTTCATGTTACCAATAGCAGTAAGTCTTCATCTTGCCTGTCTTTCTTATAACACCAGTTTACATACTTATTTGTTTCTACATCTTTCCTTTTCAACTTACTCTCATTTTTTCTCATCTTCACTCACAGGTTCCCTCTAAAAACAAAGGACTATCCTTCTCAGAACAGAGAACATAATAAGCTAAAGGACCTAGGCCTAAGGCTGATACAACACATTTCTGTAAGTGCTTCATGCCGTGGCCAAGTTGTTTGCAATAACTACACTGAACACTTACCTCAGGACTCCAGTGCAAGTTAAATTTTTGCTGAGATTTATTTATTGACATTTCATTACTGACTGGGTAGGAACCCATTTTTAAAAAAAGGCCCAGGAAGAAAAACTCTAAAAAGAGATATGCACTGTTTTATGACTGTGCTCTGCATATCTTCATAACTATAGCCAATATTCTGACCTTTTATGTAGTTTCAAAATTAACAATTGAAATAATTAACAGACTTGGCTGGTGATATCCCTGATGTTTTTTTCCCTTTTATGTAATTTGATATGGCTGATCCATTACTTCCATGTTAGTCCTTTAAATTGTCATGTTAGTTTTATTAAATAGTCATAAGTTAATTTGGAGTAACACCACTACCTACCCATAGACTTAGCTTCACCCCCCATCAATTTAAATTTAAACTACAGTATTTGATGGTTTTAGAAAGTGATTAGTGCAACTGTCTCTTGCCAGTTACTTGATACAGATATAAGTGTCTCAGACATTAAGATATTTCCTCTGTTTTTTTCTGTGAAGACAATGGCAACTAATCCTGACAACACAGATAAAGTAATTTTCTCCTGCTGCACTGATCTTCCCAGCACAGACTACATGGCTTGTGTCCATCTAAAAACAAAAATAAACATTTATGAAAACTTGATAAATTTTGATGAGGCTGTAAGTGAGGTGGATGTGAGATCCACTATGCTCTCACTTTCCTCCCCTAACCTACCCCCAATTCTCACCACTCTGTTACTCTACATTTATACTCAAAGTTACTCCGCCCAATCACATGTAAGCTTCATATCCCCTCCTCTCACTACTCTAAAGAAAACTGGCATACAATATTAGCTATCACCCTAACTCCTACACCTATGTCATCTCATCCATCGATTCATCCCCCAAATCTCCAGTAGGCTTAACTCAGCCTGAAGCATACAAAATACTCCACCTCCATCCTGGCCACTTTTTCTGATAAACGAAAACAACAAACTAAATCCAATAAATGCCAATGCACCCCGTCCCTTCAGCTATAAAACATGAACTTGAATGGTAAAAAATAGATACTTTAATGACAAAACAATGTTAGCGCTTTTGTTTAAATATCTGTTAAACTTCCTCAGACATTTAAAATATGTTGCATCATTTCCTTTTATATCGCCACTTTATTTCCCATTGGACTCTCATTAACATAAATTAGCATATACATACATACTACCATTTGAGTCTATCTAAATACATATTATTAACCCAATATGTGGATTTGCTCACAAAAAACTTGAAATACTGCAGCAACATACATTTTTTAAAAAATACTGAATTGGCATTTAAAATATTTAAAACTTTTAAAACTTAGAATTGTTTAAAATGGCATAAAATTCTTTTTTACATATAACAATGTGAAAAATGTAAGAACTGAAATAATGTTGCATCAAAATGATTTTAAACAAGAAAAATGTAAGTGTTTGCAAATAAATAAACATTATAATAACATGTAAAAAACTGAACAATTATACATTGCACATAAATAACTTAAAATGCATGCCATTAAACAATTTTCTTTCTTTGTAATGCTTTTAATTTTAATACAGGTGCTATAGAAGTGCGTTCATTAATTCCTGGCCACTTATCAGCTTGAACTCTAATTTGCCATTTTAGTTCTTTGAGTTCTAGATATGCCCCCCATGCTTCCTTTTCCATTATGCTTATGTGGTGTGGTCTACAGCCATAAAAAGAAATTGATGGCTAGTAAACTCACTGACATGTTTAGCCAAAGCTTTATTTAAATTAATTTTCTTTATGGCATATTCATGTTCATATATTCTTTGAGTGAGACGCCGCCCGGTTTTTCCGATATAAAATATTGGACAAGAATTACATACAGCTAAATAGACCACTGCTTTTCAATTGCAAGTATATCTACTTTTTACAAAATATTTAACATCTCTTAAGTAACTCCTTTTTTCTCCCAGTATCCCACTTTAGCCTACAGATGTACTGCAAAACATTCTCTCCACATTCCTACTCTTTTGCACTATCACTCTTTCACACACACCTGCTTTTACTCTTATTCTCCAATGAGCTCACTCAGCTCCATCACAATGATCCTTCAATTATCTCTAACCACATTAACACTTGTTCCACCCTTTTCAACCTCCTACCACACACTCACCCCACTTGATTATATCCTCTCACCCTTAAATCTAACTAACCCACATTAATCCTCCAACCTCCTATCTAGCTCCAAATCTGTATTACACTTCTAACATCAATGTTTCAAATATAAAAACTTTACCACACTGAACACAAAGTAAAATTGAAACCAAAAATAAAATTTGCATCCACTCCCAAGTCACTACTCTAATAATAGTCCAGACATTACACCACTGAGGGAATTCTATCCCAACCCAGGACAACCTCAGTACTCAATCATCTCTACCCCCTCTTCCTCTAAACTCAACATTATCACCCATATTACTACTAATAAAAGCAAAAACCTAACTATCAACATGAACCACCATAGCATCTGCAATAAAACAACTGAACTTCATGCCTGGATACTTCACCATAACCATGATATCCTCATTATTCCAAACACCTGGTTAAAACTATGCATAAAAAACAATAAAATTCTTCCTTCAGGATACAATATCATTAGGACTAACTGTTTTACCCAAAACAGGAGTAGCAGCATTACTATACCCCTACAGTATTAATCATCCACAGACTATTCCACCTTTCGATAATACTGAACTACTCATGGCCTTTCGTAAACTTAAATTCACATAAAACTATGAATAAACATCCTATATCCTATCTTGGCTCATCAATACCATTCCCCATAAACAATCATGGGAGATGTTAATATTGACTGGAACACTCTTAACACATGATTCTCATCCTCTACTATAAACATCTATGGCTTCTTACAACATATTACCTCATTAACCAGATAAAATAAAAATGCCAATTGGATTATGGTCACTATCCCTTACAACTTTAGATCACATAGAACATTGCCTGATTCTCTAAGCCATAATCTACATATGCCAACAGGCAGTGCAATATCACGCCTAAACAACACATCTACAAATATTCTCGTAAATCATCCTGTTTTAACTCTTAAGTATTTATCATCACACTACAGTCCTACACTTGGAATGATCTGAAACAACTGACATTAGATGACACAGTACCTTATTTTAACAAAATTCTGTTAGTACACTTAAAGGAATAGCTCTGACAAGAAAGAAGAGAGGCAAAAGCAACCCTGCCATGTTTACCCCAGAGCCAGACAGACAAGTTATGCAAAACAGAGACAAAACCTGAAAAAAACTGGGCCAAATACAAAATGATACAAAACCTCCAGCAGTATAAACACCTCCATAATCAATCTAAAAATCTGATAAAGATGAGATATTGTACTACTACGATCTACAAGATAATAATAGAACCAACTCAGATTTTTCTGGTCTGCTGTATTCAAGCTATTAAACCCAGGCTGTAATGAATAGCCCAACCCCTTCACCCAATACTTCCTTACTTTACACTGCCCAAAAACCTAACTCAGATTTCATTAAAAGTATAACCAACTTAAATCAAAAACCACTCTACCAATGACACCATCACCCCTCCATAGGGTATAAACAAGAGTTCCTTTTTTCAACTTGCTCCTACAGAAACTACTAAAAATATCTTCAAAAACTAAAATCTACAACACTAGTAGCAGATGCCAGCCCTGCTAAATACTTAAAAATAACTGCAGCCCCCTCAAGCCTATACAGTGTCAATACTAATCTAAAGGTCCATTCAAAAGTCCTTCCCTCATTCCTTTCCTTTGGAAAAAATCCCGCAACATTCTTCTTCAAAAAGGAGGCAGCTCCTCTGAACTATCAAACTTTAGCCCCACTGGTATATCATTGTCATTATCAAAAATTATGAAAAAAATGCATTCATACATAACTATCTCAGTATCTCCTTAGCAATCAGCAACTCATCCCCTCACATCAAAGCTTCCACTCAGGTCACAGTAGTCCTAGAACTGCCCAACCCAACCAAACAAATGCCATTAACCAAGCCAAAAATAGCTGTCAACTTGGTGCTACGATGTTCCTAGATCTGTCCAAAGCCTTCAACACTGTCATCATAAATTATTCCAGCAACTATTCTTGCTCTCTTAAAAAAATAGTTTCAAAACTGTCAGATTATCAGTCCAGTGGCAAACCTCATTCTCTCCCTTCTTGCCTCTCTCCACAGGAGTAATCCAAGGTTATATTCTAGGACCTCTCATATTTAAAAACTTCACTAACAGTCTCCACACGGCTTTAACATGTCTCACTAATACAATATGCTGATGATTCCACCACTATTTGTTCCACTGACTATCTTCCAGTACTTCAACATATAACCCATGAATCTTTCACTTGAAGTGAAATCTGACTGAGCAATGCATAGCTTCTTTTGAATCCTCCCAAAACAGTATTTCCGTTCTTTCAAACATCTCTCAACCAGAGCAGAGAGAACTTTTCTAATATCTTCAACACACCCATATAGGTAGTTCCACATATAAAACTACAAGGAATGGCAACAAACAAACCTCGGATTTGACCTACATATAAAGAATGTGATTTAAAAAAAAAATAAAAAAAATGCAAACCTTATACAGAGCCAAAAACGAACTCACTGCTAACATAAATCAAACCCTTGCCATAGCATATCTCTCATCTTTAAAGTAAGAACACTGCAAGAAAATAACTAAACTTGCCACCTTGTCAACCATAAGAGAACCCATCACTGTATCACACAAAAACAATGTAGTGTATTAGAATTACCCCATTGTCTGTTTCATCTACTCACAATCTATCACTATCCATATAATAACCTATAAGCCCCAGCAATGCTTGGCTTTGATCATCATCCTCAGACACACACAACACCAGAAACTGTAGTGAAAACATAAATCAGTCATTAATATTCAGTGGCCACAAAACTCAGCAAGTAATTCCCTCTACTCAGTCCGTGATTCCAAGCCTTGGAATGCAGTTGTCCTATTAATAAGACCAACTTTACAGTTAACCTTGTATGCTCCTTCTCAACTCCAGGGTAAATTCTTTAGGTAATAGTAACACCATTCCACTCACACACAAACACATCTGCATGACCTCAGTCATACATTAGGACCCTTACCCTTCCTAACTCTTTCTTCATTTAGCCCACTGCTCACCAACAATATCCAGTTCTAACAAATGTACTATTTTCTCAGTACATCATTACTGGCTCATTCCTACTCATTTCTCCCCTCTGTCATCTCTTCTCCTCCCTACTCTCTCTCTTTCTTCTACTCTATGATCTCTTCACTTATCCTCCCTACTCTCTCTTCTTCTCTACTCTATGATCTCTTCACTTATCCTCCCTACTCTCTCTTCTTCTCTACTCTATGTTCTCTTCATTTCTCCTTCCTATCTCTTCTTGTCTACTGCTTTGATACCCTGTTTGACTAACGCTTTCCCCCTTTATCAACAACTAATACTCATGCTTTTGTTATTGGTACTATAACCCCTGCTCTATGTTGTCTCCTGTCTTAAGTCTTACTAGCTTTTGAATTGTAGGAAATGTTACAGTTACACTTCTTATGAAAGATACCATAGCTAGCATTTCTTAACCTACATGTAATACCTACTGCACTGCATACAGATGCTGCAGCTACGTACTCCGTATTACAAATGCTACATCTATAATTGCATAATGTAATACTGCCTGGTTTCAATAACTGTGAAAACTCCTTAGACATACTCAGTGCTGGTAGTATCAATGAAGTTCTACTCTGAAGTGTTATCCTGTATATAATTGTCTGTAATAATTCTGTACACTTGTTAAACTGCTATGTCTACAATACATAGCAATAATTAACATTGTTTTAAAAATTCAGTTGTTTCAAATGATCTGGTAGCATCAAACAAGTTTTTTTCTTCTGCTGAGTTATCCTGCATATAATTATATGCTAATAGTTTATTTGATCTACACATTTGGTCTAAAAACAGTGGCATATTTGATCTAATCCACATTTCCTGAAAACTACAAAACACTGAAACTCATTTAGTGGAAAATGCCACATACACTAACTATATCTCCAAAAACTTTTTCTGAAGGAGAGCTAGTAAAACTGCACCCCCAACTTAAATATACTAACTCCATAGTCTTATGATCACGGTGGAAAGAGAATACACATCTGATTCATACTGAATCACTGCTGGTGCACATACTCCAACTTCTAAAAAATAATAGTAGCCAACAGCAAGGAACCAATACTGATCAACACTTAATTGCTTTACACTTACCATGCCAGAAAGCCAAACCAACAGTCATTTTCTTCAGGCTAACATAGTTTCGATTAAACGAGATTCAGTCATTTGCTGCTGGTACAGTTTATTTGAACACTTTGGTGTTTGAATAGCACGCTGGGTACTTGACAGTCTGGCTTATCTTGTGTTTTTTCAGAGATTCAGTCATTTGTTTGTTAGATCAAATGAGTGTTTGATCAAATGTGCCACTGTGTAGTGTGTGTGTGTGTGTGTGTGTGTTTTAAGATTAAATCAACTGTAATCTATTATATACAGTACTGTGTTGTTACACTGATGTGTCTAATTGTGTATGCTTATATAGTAAGTCAGTAGCTTTGTTTAAAAATCTGTTTGTTTCAGTTGTTCTTTATCTGTTTACCTTTTCACCCCTGGCCTCCAATAAAAAGGGACTTCTGCCCAGTTGGACTTTCCTCGTAAACAAAAGAAAAAAAAATCAAACATATACATGTCCTGTGGCTGACTATCATTCCCTTTGAGACTGGTTTCATTCTTGTGCCTATTAATCATCAGGATAGGTTCTAGCTTCCCCTGCAACCACAAATGGGGTAAGTGGAGCAGTATAAATGACTGAATGGAAGTTTGCAGGCAATAACCTTTAAGGAAATCAGATGTCACTGCATGTCCTAACTAGTACACTTTTAGACTTCAAGTCATCACACTATTTTCTGTAAGTCAAGTAATCAATGTAAATTAAAAAAAAATTACAGACATCTGACAGCAGACTTCTTACTGAAAGAGAGGACACATTTTCTTTATCTGATGAACTGCCGAATTACTACTTTGAACTATCACTGTTCTCGAGGTTCCAGTTATATAACTGCCATCTTGATATTACGCACCACAGGTAACTTGCACCCTGATAAAAGCTGTGCGTTTTCTGTCCTACTATAGCCTCAGCACATGGAATTGTCATACAGCTGCTCTTGTAAATCTTATTTAAATGGATTAAACCATTCCAAATGGAATTCACTAAATGTTTTGTTTTTATAGGGTGCAAAAACTCCACCCTTCCAGGAGTGCTCTTACACCACTGGAATTAAATATCAACTCTAAGGTTACTGCACCTGTTGGGAGAAGGAGACTTCCCCCTCTACAGGGATTGTGAATGATGAAAGGGACACTCAACTGTATGTGCAAAAAATCTGCATTTCACACAGGTGCCTTTTATTCCAATGTCAGACTCCCCTTCCACAACTCAGGAGGAAGACCAAGTGCATGACAAATACCAGGTTTACAAGATTGTTAATCACATGATGTCTCATTCTGTCTCCCTCAGCACTGTCAAATGAAAAAAATAGTTCTAAATGGCACAACTGACAACAGTGTTTCAGTAGAAGGGCTTTCTGTCTGGCCCCAAATGCCCAGTTATCCAGGAAATGCTTGCCCTGCAAGGGTAAGTAGCTCACAGAGCAATCCAAGTTTACCCACAGGGCTCTGTCCTAGGCCCTTACTTGTTTAGATTATATCTATCAGACCTAACTCTTTCATCTGACATGCTCTATAGTCTATATGCAGATGACCTGAAAATGGATAAACTGATTACATGCGTTACAGATAAGACATGTCTACAAAAGAAAGTGACTATTTGGGCACAGGAGAATAATATGCTAATAAACACATCAAAAACTAAGCATATAAGATGTGGGAGACATAAATTGAAAGGTGAATATTTAATGCAGCACACAGTGATTGAAACTGTAGATTCATTTAAGGACCTGGGTATAGGGGTAGACCCATTTTTGAGATCAACCAATTGGTTAATGATAGTTACAGAACTATAGTTTGTATAAAAGATTTATAAAGTCTAGGAAATCAGAAATGATGTCATTTTGTTAGTTATATCAGACCCAAACTTGAGTATGGAACAACAATATGGAAGCCTTATATAGAAACAAGCATTAGTAAACTGTTAATAGTACAGCGGAAATATATTAAGGGCATCCATGAATGTGAAAATGTAAGTTATTATGAAAGATGTAAATATCTAAACTTGTACAGTGTCTGTTACAGATACCCAAGATATCTTATTCAGGTAGTTAGGGCATTTAGGAGACAACTATCTTTGGGAATGCTTGGGGTTATCAAAAAGTACTAGAGAGTCATCAGAAAACCAATGTAGAAGATTCTATAGGAATGATAAGTATATTAATTGGTTTTATTTATTTGCTTATTTTATTTATTTAACATTTGTTTACTGGGAAAGTCCGACTTGGAACGAAGCCAATTTTCAGTGGAGGATCAAGGAGAAATGCTCCAGATGCATGTCTTTGCAATGTGGGAGGAAACCAGAGTACCCAGAGAAAACCTACATGAATGCAGGGAGGACATGCAGACTCCGCACAGAAGGCACTCCAGCTGAGAATCGAACTGGAGAACCTCTTGCTGTGAGGCGACAACCCTACCGCAGAGCAGCTGATGCATGAAACAGACTACCAAATGACATTAAAGCAAGTACTAGTTTAGATATTTTTAAGAACAGTACGGACACTTATTATGGGAACAAGTGTCTTGGTACATTGGCAGGCTAGAAGGGCATTAATACCCAAGCCTGAAATATGTGTATGTATTTATATTTTCTATTACTTAAATGTATCCAATAATCAATTCATAGAAAAGACATCAAGACTTTAGTGACCACAAACACTTCCTTCTCATACAGCACTGACACTCACCTTCCTTTATAATCTCAATGAGGTCATTAGCATTAAAACTTAGCTCATCGGTGTCTTGTGCATCATATGCATAAAGTGCACGACATTGTGGTATTTTTGGTCTTGGTTTTGGAGTCGGTTTTGCTCTGCCACCTCCAGGTACGGGTTTCACATTTTTGGAAAGCTGCCGTTGCATACTGAAACACAAAATCAAAATTTAGTATAGGAACCAAGGTACTCAGGAATACAATTTACTGCCATTTATTAACACAGCAATGAATAAAAAAATCATATCAAATGCTCCAGAGCTTTACTTTATGCAGCCAATAAATTAATTCCAAGATGAAAGTAGAGACCATTTTTGCAAATTAACTGCAGTTTTCTGTCAGTAGCAGTTTGATTTAAAAAGCTGACTTCACCTTTCTTTCAACATAGTTTTGCATAGCAAATAAATGCATTGCTTATTTTCACACAATACTGTACAAGACTTGCTTTAAAGACAAAGTTATTTTTAACATAGCAAGTTTGGTAGTAACACGCTGCTGCTAATTTTTACTTGGCAAATGGCAGCAAGACAAAAAATATAATGCTCAAAAAGCATTTAAGGCTAAAGTCTGATATGCATGCAAGCTGCTTACAATTGCAGTACTGGAAGCAAGCATGGATAGAGCATGTGGATGGATCTAAATTTGATATCCAGCTCACTACACTGCAGTAGTTTATGTTGTCATATTGGTTGTAAATCTGAAACTAATCTAGCTCACCATCACTAAAGTGTACAAAACACCGGTGTAACAAGATATGTATGTGTAGACCTCTAGGGATTCAGCCATTACAGATCCTAAACACTAGCATGGGCCCTTCTGAAAAACTTAATTAGCAGTTCAAAGACCTTTGTTGACTCATACACAAGTACTACACAAACAGTCTGTAGACCATTACAAGCCTAGCCAAAAAAAAACTGTTCTAAAGTTCTTATCACCCTCAAGGAGGGGAATACAAGAGAAAGAGGCTGAGGGAGAATTTTAGGGTTCCTATCCAATAGTCTAAGTTTACCATGAAGTTGGTAAGGGTGCTACTCTATTTGGCATGGAATAAAAATTAGTTCTAAAGGTGGTGGCATATGATGTGATATAAATCTATGAAACTAATGTGTCTTATTTATCTGATGATAATATGTCAAACCAATACACCACTTCTTATGTTTTCTTGTATACAAAAATGATACAGGAGTGTACAGAGCTACAGACTGTCCAATTATATTCTTCCTGGGAAATGGAACAGTATAAAAACTGAACAGCCAAAACTTCAGTGTACCCATGTATTTATAGCAACAAACTAAATTATGTAATAACAGACCAAAATGAAGAAAACATATGAACACAGAAATGGAATAACATATAACCCAACTAAATTCCCTCCAAAGTCAGCAATCCCTTGTCCAAATGATCCACCCCCCCGCACTCTGTTCTGTCTTCCCTGTTTTGTAGGATGCAGTTCCTTTACAACTTGCCTGTTGTGGCACTGTTCACTACCCAGTGTAAGACATCCTCTGATATTGCCATTGTCAGACCTGAGCTTGCCTCCCTTTATCATCAAATATGCTGCTTCCATTGTACTGGTCACTCCTTTCCAGTGATGCTCTCTACTTTACTTTACCTCTGATAGTTCAACTCCATAACACATAACTTTACTGTTTGCTCTATTTTCCAGGTTGTAAATGTGTACAATTTAATCTTCACTCGTTCTAATTCTTGTATTATCTTGGCGGACCATTTACAACACCCACATCAACCAGCTTTTATCCTTTCTAATTCAAGTCCTTAAGAACTGTGCACAGTACTCTAGGTGTGGATTTACCAAAGCCATGCAGAGTAGAAGGTATACCCATTAATTTCCAGATTAATCACTTTGGCTATGGCAACCATAACATTTAACAGCTAGTGAGTGACCTGTGTCTCATGGTGCCCTAAGCATCACTAGCTTTGCAGTTAATGGCACCCACAACCAAGCTCTGTTTCCTGCTCAAATCATTCTTGCACCCAGAGCACCAATTTATTTCCGGCCCCCACATCATTCTTCTTGTCAGAGCTATAACTAGGCCAATTGCTACCCTGAGCATTCCCCAGACTGGCAGCACCTTCATCAATCCAAAAAAGGCCTTCTGATATTTGAAACTGTAGCAAGGAATTTTTTTTCTTTTTATCAAATCAGTGCTACAAGTTAAGATACTAAACACATCAGCCCTCTTGGTCATGCTTCTTGACAGTTTGTGTTGGAGGGGCACCCCAAATATAACAAAGCTGCGTAACTAGACAATGGTCTCCTGGTAAAACTGCCTACCATGACCCATACAGAGTCTAGCCAGTATGTCCTCCACTGATATGCTAATTAATAGTTTGTATTATTTTTGTCTCAGAGTCCATGTTTATTTCAGCCTGCTGGGCATAGTATTTAAAGGAATGGCAAGGTGGCTAGTATTTAATTTGATTCTTATATTTTTTCGGACTAAGCTGCTACTGAGCATGTTTTCAGATGATTTTGTTGCACTGTAGACTTCACAAGATGTACCAGTAATCCATATACTGTCTAAAATTGTTGAATGTGTAATACTTACTGTGCTATTTTAGGATAAATATTTATTCTTACTAGCCACCTGACAATATGAACATAGGCTCTAGGTGACTGTCACTGTTGAAATGACACCTAGACTCCATGTGTAAAAATGGGAGAAAGGGGTTGTGGATGGATTTGCTCTTGTTAAGAATGTTACATTTAATGTCACACTGCATCAACGGTACTACTAGCAGTGTTTCTAACCTCTTAGGTAGTTAAAATATTATCTGAATTTACCTTCACTCCCTGCATCCCCTTCCCCCAAATACCCTGACACAACATCTTGGAAGAAATGAATTACATTATAGTATTCTGGGTGGCACAGTTACCCAGATGTTTCATATTATTTTTATTCCACTCTCCCTTTAGAATAACTTATTTTTATTTTTTATATATTTTTCTGGTCCACTCATATCGTTCTAACACAAGTGCGGGCTAGTCACTATGACAGCTTACATCTCCTGCACTGAAATGTAGTCTTTTCCCTGCTCGCTCACCCTCTTAAAAGTCACATCTATCTCCTACAGTGGACTCCCTGTGGACAGCCACCACTATCCACTGAGCTGTCAAGGCAAAGGTGAGAAATGGAAGTAGGGTGTAGGTCTTCTGTATCAAACATGTACATACATTCATTCACACACACACACACACACACACACACACACACACACACACACACACACACACACACACACACACACACACACAGCAATTTAGAATCTCTTATCTGCCTTACAGTATGACTTTGGAATGCGAGAGCAAAATGGAGCACTCAGGAAAAAAGCATGTGAACATAAGAAGGGCATGAAGACATTGCATAGAAGGCATTCCAACTGAGAACCAAACCAAAGAACCTCTTGCTGTAAGGCAGTAATTGCTACCTGTTGCACCCAGTAAATGTGCTTTTGCAGACTACCTTTATTTTTGAGTTTTCTAACCTCATTACCTACCTATTTAATCATACTATACACCTTTTCTTAAACCTTTACTACATGGATATTCCAATATATACTTTTATCTGCATTTCACCTTTTTTAAGCTGTATTGTATTGGTCCACCTGGCTTACACAGTTCTAACACAAACTACCCCCCTGACTCACCATTTCTGTAAAAATCCTAAATATATTCCTATACACTCTGAGATGTCATAATTTTACTCCTAATAATACATTCTCTTGTCATTTTACTGTCTAAAAGTGCCATGCCTTTCTGGGGTCCATCATCCCTATCATACATATTTTGCCAAACATACCTTTTACTCATTATGGTTTTGTCTTTACTAATCATTACAACTATAGAATTTTCCTGACTGCTACATATTATAATAATACTACAATATAATCCTTTAGTCATCTTTAAATTTTCTCTCTCTCTTTCAAAGCCTTGCATCTGGCTACCAATGATGTTGCCTTGGGACAGTCATAAAATCTCAACTGATGTACTCTTTCTCCTCCCGAAATATTTTGTATGTTTCATCATCCTCTTGCTGTTATTCCAAGCCTAGCTGAAACAGTCTGCTAAATATATTTTACCCGCAAACAAGAAGCTGTAAACAAATATCAACATTACTCCTTCAAAAACATTTCACTTTAAAATATTAATGTTCAAAGAGAGAGAGAGAGAGAGAGACAGAGTGACAATGCTCATATATATTTTAACTTATTGCTTTATCACCTGCTTATCTAACAAATCACTTCCACTATTGCTAAGCTGTAGCCTGATGAGTAGATCAGTCTAAATATTGTACAAAACACTGCTTATCTGATCCCTCCCTTTTTAACTCTGCATATGTTTATAGTTTTTAATGGCATGACAGGAATATACACCATTAAGTCATGGCACAGTTAAAATGTGTTTGTTCGCAACATTTTGTCACCCACATCTAACTATCAGCTGCTCTCAAGACTTTTCCTCATTTGCAGTGTGTATAAATCACAACTAGCCACCTCTGGACTAACTGTAACCCACATTTGGATGTTTGAGGCTGGTGAGGAGATTAGGTTTCCTGGGGCAGTGTTATACTGCTGCTTAGGAGTATTTTCCCCCTAAGAACCCACCCACCATGCACATCCATACCAGCCTGGTGAAAGGACTGCAAAGGGCTACACTGGTGTATCATCCATGCCTATATGACTACATATCATCTATGCCTCTGTGTGATGGTCAGCCACAACAATGCCCTCATGAGCTAGCACACGTCACTCCCTATCACCATGATGGGCTCTCCCCTCCTCAATGTCTGTGCCATCAAACACCTGAGTTGCTATTCAAACTTGAGCCACCTAGATCATTGTCAGGGCTTTGTCCTTACAAGCCACCAGTACAGATGCAATCAGAAGAGGGAATACAAAATTCTCAAAATCAGTACTTATTCAGTCTTTGTTTACTAGCAATGTTCTTTGCAGCACCTGCAAAGTACTCACATTTGTTTCCTTCTCTAGTTCATCTGGGGTTACATGTATTGGTAGCATGTTTAAGTATGCATGGAAATTATTTTTTTATTAGCATACTGCACTAACAAAAACTGGAGAGAAAGCAAGCATATAACAAGAACATTTGATTGTACTAGTAACCCTGGTGTTGTTGGCAAATGCTTTGTAAATGATTATAATACTGCAACAATCTGGGAGGGTGGCTTAATGGTTAAGGTGTTTGCCTTACAAACACAAGGTGCAAGGTTTGAATCTCACAAGGGACAACTGACTAGGCTTAAAATGGCTCGCAAGGGCAGTTAGCTTAGTACTAAACTATGAACCTATGAAGTAAATAACTATATTGGTTAATTAAAACTATCTAAGTAATATAATAATTTCAACTAAAGTATAAGGTTAAAGGGATAATTATATTTTACATATTATTAAACGTTTACAAACTGTAACTAACCACAATTTATTTTACTACTTTACCTATTTGGCACTAGTGTGCCTTACTTTAAAACTAAGTTAAAAGGCACAACAATTTTACTATATTACTATCCATTTTGGTTGTCACTACAAATAAAACAATATATATTACGTCCTGAATACGACTAAACTTAACTGATCTGTAGAGTTATAGTTGTAATATGAAAAACACTATTAACCTCGTGTATATGTTCTTGCCAACTTATTTTGACTTAACCTTACTGTGTTCCCTATATACCATAATGGAGGCACATAAACAAAATTCCATATACTACGTCTGTCGATGCATAGTCACATTTGTGACCAAAAAAATGCTTATGATCATGAAGGTTTCAACTATTTCCTCTGTCCATCAAATGGCATATATTGCACCTCCCACTTACAAACATTCCACTCACTGTACTAGTGGTTGTAACACCCTACCTGTTTTTAGTAAATATATCATACACATTTCTGTGGATCATCTAAGACAGCAAGGTTGCTGAGGCAGCATAGATGCTGAAATGTTACTGCTTGTAATAAGTGCTAATTTTTAGGTACCATTTCCCTAAATCTAGATGAAAACTCACTGTGTGTGGTTACAATGCAAAACAAATCTTTACCGTCTCTTTTTGGGTTCACTCCTGAATCTCTTTTGCATCTTTACTTTGCTCCTTTCTTTAAAATCTCCTACATAACCTCTCAGTTAGTTTATTATATACTTCATATTTAACAGTGTTGTAATAATTTAATTCTGCTAGTGATGTTCCTTGTTCTTAAGGCTAACCTGTACAGCAAAGCATTCAGTAAATGGGGAGACAACATACGCTCCACTGTTACAAATTAACAACCATCTGATTTGTTGTCACAACACTGTACATTCCTTTATCAGCTTCACCTATTTGATGTATATCTAGATAATTTAAAGTTTTATGGTTTGCTTCTGAAGTAAATGTCAAACTATTATTTATTATTTACTTACTTGCATTTGTTTACCAGGGGGTCTACTGTTTTCAGTACAGGCCCAGGGAGAAAAGCTCCAAAAACAAACACAATAAAGTTACAGAATCAAAATACAGAAATCAAGCAGCGATAACCATGCTGTTACTTTGAAAGTTTCAGAAAAAGTCTGTGTTGAGCCTTTGCAGATATGTATGAGACTGTCAAACTGCCACTAATATTACTTTATCATGTAAACATTGTGAGATACTTGTACATTTTAAACACTTTTACTGAATTATCACTTGTGACACAGACAAGCTTACATTTATATAAAAATAATCAAACCATATTAACAAGGTCATATTTACAAACATTATACAGCACATATATTATTATATATCCTACAATCTAGGTAACATTACATGAATTATTCAGTTCTTGCCTTCTCTTAAACCTCATTCCTCCTACAAAACATTTTCTGCTGGTATTGTTCCTACCATTTCCATTTTTTCTATGTAATTTACTCCTGCCCTTTCCTAAAGATCCTACCTCTTATTCTTCTATCTCTATTACAATATTTACTACTTCAAGAATAGTTTGTTTAGATTTTGATTTCCATTTTCTCTTAACTGCTTTTTTGACAGCTACCAGAATTAAACTGAACAAGGTCTTACTATTTCTAGGCAATTCCGATCTTGTATCCCAGCTCCAAAAACTCATTCCCTTACTTGTACATTTTTGGCATCACATCTGCTATTCTTTTAGCAATTATAAACAAACACTTTATATTCATGGTTCAGAACTGAAATGGGCCGATATGAAGCTGGATCAGATGGGTCTTTACCTTCTTTAGTTATGGCAGCCACCACAGCTTTTTCCAAGATGTTGATGCCTCCCCTACTTTTAAAATTCTGTTAAACAAAACCTTCCAGATATTTATCACTTTCTTCCCTCCTAATTTCCAAACTTCCACTGGAATACCATCTATTCATAGGTTCATAAGTGTGTACTAGGCTAATTGCCCTGGGGCCTTTACAAGCCTAGCCATAGGCTTACCCTGGCATCGTGCCACCCAACCTTAGTTCCCAGTGCCTCTGTTGAGTAGAGCCACTGGAGTTATCCCTGGAGTGAATTTCCTATTTTCCATCCACTCATCAAGATTTCTCTTTAAGAGGGTCAGCGAGGTGCTCTGCTTGACATGTATGGTTCCTAGAGACTGTACTGTAGATTTGGTTATATCTCACCATTTTTATCTCATCTTCTCTTCTCCTATCTTAATGGTTAGTTGTTGAGCCTCATCTACCTCCAACCTTGGCATATTTAAGGCTTCTAATAAATATTTCCATTTGTGCTTTTTCTTGATTTCACCACTTCTCTGCTTTATACAAATTTTCATAAAATTTCTGAAATATCTCTAATACTTCTGCGGGATTATTTTTCTTATTAGAGGCTCTCTGGCAACAACCTTTTTTACTTCCTGTTGCCTAAGTCATTGTGCCAAAAATTTTGGTGCTTTGGAGTTATCAAAAACAGTTGCTTAACAGCAATCTGTCTAAACTCATGCATATTATTCAAGTACTCACTTATTTTCTCTTTAGCACTCTGCAATTGCATCTACACTTGTTCTATGAGATTATCCTTATTTTGTAATACTTTAACCTTTATCATCCCCTCAAAATAATTACTACTTCATAACCAGATCTCTTTTTCTTTTACTTCTACCCTATTTTTAAACTCCACTTTCATTTTATTCCACACTCTAGATATAATTTCTGGAGCACTTTATTTCCTCTAATAACTCCTGGATAATTTCTACTGTCCATTCTTTAAATTCCTCTCTTTTTAATAGGTAGGTGTGGAATTGCCAGTGTCTCATCTTTACTTCATTACCCTTCATTTTTAACTTAGTAATTACTATTACATCTGAAACAGTTATTGGATGTGTACCAAAATTTTCAATTAAATGGACGTGTTCCCATGAAATATAATTTCTATCAAGTCTAGACCAGTCAGTGTGCCTTGGGGAATAATATGCAAATTCTCTCCGAGTTCCTAATACTGAAAACACATCTTTCATACCAAATATTTTCATAAATTTCTTCAGAAATCTACCCTCCTTTGTTACACTTTCACTTTTAGGGCCCCAGATACATCCACCTTGTTGTAAATCAAATTCCAGTTATCATCTATAAGCAATATTTCTCTGCAGAAAGACGATTATTTCTCCCATTTTATGCTCTAAAATAGCAGTTTTAGGTGGAATATAAATACATGCCAGTGTAATCCTTGTCCCTTGACAGCAGCAGCCTTACTACTACATATCTGTCATTATCATCTTTTTTAACTATTCTATCATTACTGGGGCTCCTATAGCAATTAGTTCTCCTCTTTTCCTTTGTCTCTGACATTCTGCAGAATATTCATCCTGAAATCCTTTATTTATCAAAACCAATGCTCATTTCTTTCCAAATGTGTATCCTATTGCTATTTGCACTATACATTTCTTAATATAATTAGATATTCTTTATGTTTTGTCTATACTGTGAGACCATTCACATCCTAAGATAATATGGAAAGTGTCTCCATTATGGTAAGAAGTCATTATTCCCACCTATTATATATGGCAGCTTTTTTTTAAATGTCTAATTCCAACTATTGTTATACATGCACCTAAAACTGGTTGGCAAGTTAATCCTTTGTACATGCTTTTTCTTATCAACACTGGAACCTATGCCACCTTTTACAAGACCTTTTGCTTTAACAAAAACCCACAAAAACATCCCCCAAATGCCCCATAACCTTTTAATTCAATAGAAACACACATAATGATGTGCATCTTCAGATAATGAAATTTAACCCTCCCCTAAAAGGAACATTTGTGCCAAATAGCTGCTAACACAGGGGTGTACTTTATAACAGCAAATGATCAAAAGATCGAACGCTGTTATATCGTCCCCTTAAAGTCGAAAACTAAAAAGAGCGAACAACCAGAACAGCGATTTCTTTCCCAGGGAAAGAAATCACTGGGCTGACTGTCTGGGTTGTGTCGTTTCCTCCACTGCAGTGCAATCCCGGAGTTGGTATATTTAAGTAGGTGGGGTGTGGGGAGCACAGCCCCCCACATGGGGGGTGTGGGGGTTGAAGCCCCCCACTTAAAATAGTGTTTAGTGTGGTTTATTATTTTTTTGGTGGGGGGGCAGCGATTTCTTTCACCGGGAAAGAAACTGCTGGCAGCGATTTCTTTCACCGGGAAAGAAACTGCTGTTCTGGTTGTTTGCTCATTTTAGTTTTCGACTATAAGAGGTCGATATAACAGCGTTCGATCTTTTGATCTTTCACTGTTATAATATAGACCCTAAAACAGGCCCTAGTTAACCTGAAACTGATTTTATCCATGCTAAGATGCATGTCACTGCCTGTGCTTCTACTTACACTAATTAGTCTCTCTTCTTTTTTTCATTATTCTCTATTCCCCACCTCCCACAGATGTGAAAACTACTTGCACTTTCAGAAATCATTAACGTGTAGCCTTGAAGAAGTCAGTGTTCTGTCTTTTATTGCCCTATATCAGCATGCCTCCATGGAAAAGTAAGAGAAAAAAGAAAAATGTATTCCTATGTTGCAGCCTGAAACACAAGGTGAATTTTTTATTGCTAAAGGAAATCTTTCCATTATATTCAGTGTTCAGACATTTACTTGTTGACATTTAAAATTTATTAGATTAAGCGAAGGGTCTTAATCCAGATATTCACCTATGCAAAAGTAAGAGAAAACATATTATCTCTACACATATTATGATCTATGTACTTTTTACACCCCATCTTCCACCTCAGCAACCCAAGATTAAAGCCTATTAAACATGATTTTGCTCAGCTTTTCTTCTTTTTGCACTGTAATACCTACATTTCTTAGTACCAAAAAAGGCATTTGTTTACTTTCATAACTATCAGATACATGAGCAACTAAAAATACTTAATACAAAATATATAACTTATATTGTGTAAATTTTCATAGAAATGCTGCTAAGAAAAGAAATTGTTTTATATACAGTTACCTTTTTTCTTCCTCCTCCCATTTCCTCATAGCCCTTTCAAATATAACATAATGACATGAAGTGAGGCAAATGCCTTTCAGTTTCTTAAAGTCAACAAAAATCCACTTTTTCCACTTTTTTTATACAGCCACATTTCACAAATGTGACTGATGTTTTGCAGTTTCACTTTTATTCACTAATTCACTAATTTCCATGTTACTGTTCTTCTTTATGTTCATCTCCATCTCCAGATTCCAGTTCAGTCCCATGGTGCTTCCAATTCTTCTGGTCAACTTCTGTGGCTTTCTCAATCTGTCAAACATTTTCATTTGGAGCAGTGAAAAAGGTTTCACTGGCAATGTCTCTCCATGTGCTTTATTATCAGATGAATGAGGAGCAGAGTCCCCTTCTGCTTGATGACTCATTTGTTGGACAAACTTTTACATTTTGTGCTTAACCTGTTATACATAAAAAAAAAAAGACTTTGATCTTCCAGGAAAAAATATTCTGGAGACACCTGGATAGATACAGCATCTTGAATCTCACACCTGCCTCTCGACATTCCCCGATTACAGGAATACATTTGTTTATCTGCTGCTTGGTGTACTGTAAATAATAATTTTCCCAAACACTCTCCAACATTTAATATTTAACCCCTTTTGCCAGGATCAACACTTTCTGCTGGTAGGCTTGCACCTTTACTAAAAGAGGTCTTGGTTGCTTTCTTATGGCCATATTTGGAGTACACACATGGTGTGCTCATTCAATTAACAGTTACTGCTGTGGGATACCAGTCCAGTTGCTTATTTGTGCTTTAATAAAATTAATATAGTGTGTTCCTTCTAGTTTCTCTGGTACAACAGAAAATTGCAGATTTTCTCTAGATGCTGTGTCCATTAATTCATCCATTTTTTAAAACCTCATCTCATACTCACACAGTCTTTTTTTCACTTCAACCACTGATTTTTGCAGTTTTATCACCTAATCTGAATACCTGTTTTAATTTTTTTCCAATGTTTTCAGCCTTTTGTTATTTGAATTGATGTACTCCTTTAGTGTTTTGTTTATTTTAATCAGCTCTGAGCACATTTGACTTACTTTTTCTTAGAGACTATTGGAACCCATGTTTTGTACCAAAGCAGTAGCTTGAACTGCCTTTTGCTGAACAGTCACATGATTCTTTCCAGTCAGTGTTTTCTCTTCACTTTTTTAGCTGATTTTCCCTCAGAATCTCTTAGTTTCTCCTTTGCAGGCATCCAGGCATTGTATTTACTAGGTAGTTACTAGTGAATTTTACTAAAGTTGACAAGATCTCTGGTTAATCTCTCAATTTTTGTTTTCACACTGGAAAGCTGAAAGTAAGCTGTTGATCAGTGTGAAACCATCCTGGTGAGGCTTATACATTTTGATTCAAAATCAATGCAAATTGGTTATTATACAGTAGTATGACTCCTATCAATTTCAAGAAGATCTTTTCCTGTGAATGTGATCTCTCTTTGGCATTTTTTCTCTCTCTCGTAATCTCATGATCAGGCCAAAACTAACCATGTGTTGACATGCACCAATTTTTTTTTTTAATAAGAATGTATCTACTGTCTTACTCCATATTTTGAGTGCCACTAAAAATAATCCATGTATACTACTAATGAGATTATATAAACCTTTGCATTCTATATTTTATCCAAAAAGAATAAAGCTAGTGCTTAGCCAAATCCCAGTTCAGCAAAGAAATAAATCAGCAAACTATATTTTACTAATCTTTAGAAAATTGCGAATGCTGTAGAACTTATCGAACTTTATACTCTATTTACTTCTAATCTTTAGAAAATTGTGTAAAAAAACTTTTGGTTACTTCTGTAAATATATGATTTTAAAATATTTCTTGGATTTGTAAATGGAGCTTTTCTTCCCAGGCCTCAACTGAAGATGTTTTTTTTTTTTTGACCCAGTGGAGTTTCCCCGTCAACAAATGTCAATAAATAAATGAATAATTGGGTGCAAAGCTTGCATCAACAGGTATTCCAACTTGCTGCAAATATGCCCTCCTATCAGATGTGAAATAATTCTGTGGAAAACAAAAATGTAAGAAATTCAAAACAAAACTAGCATACTGGCTTTCCCCAGTTATTCATGCAGCTTGCTTGCCTATACTGTGCAAAAATGTATGTACTGATTTTAGATATATATTTTAATAGCCCAGTAAAATTCTGACTCCCAAAAAGTATACCTGGTCTTATTCAGAAAATGTCTCATTTCCCTTGAGTATAAATGAGTATTGCCTCAGTACATATGGTCTGGCTATGAACAAAGTATTCCTGTTTAAGGGGGTATAAACAATAGGATATCCATGCTGATCTTTTATACTTGCATGCATCTTTAGCAGCTTATAAAGGTAAGGATAAATAGGATCTTCTGGAACTCCTCAAGATATCTCCTTCCCTTCAATGCTTAGAAATCAAAAAATCTACTTTGTCACCCAATCTTTTCTGTTGATACCTTTAAATACTCATCATTCATCCTGAGTCTTCATTATTATTTTAAATTCACACCAGCTTCCCCATTTCCAAAGCCCTTAACCAACTGAAACTTCATCAAAACTAATCTCAATGTAGCACATAAACCCAAAGCTAAAATGTTTTCATCCTTAAATTGCAATATACTGTTCCCCTTATCACTATTTTCGGAGCACATAAATCTCAGTTTCTCTACGAAAAGCCATCTACAACACATATGCCATTCTATTAACTTCTCAGACTCTAGAATACATCACTGTATATTGCTAAACTACACAGATATCCTCTTTATACTGCCCAAAGATATACTTTGCTTAAAACACTAATACGTAAACTTTTCTTTCCAAAGTTTTGTTTCTCACAAGCAGAGCTGCTGCTAATTAAATAAGTAACCCTCATCTGGTGTTCACCCCTCCTTAGTCATTTATGATCAAAAGAAAAAAGTGTTTTAGAAATAGTTTTTGTGTACATCACATCCTCTACATAAGTTATTTGCCTACATACTGACAAAGCAGCTCTTTGTGACACGTTAGCAAAGAGCTTAATTTCCCAAGAGAGAGATACACAGACGCACACACACACACACACACACACACACACACACACACACACACACACACACACACACACACACACACACACACACACTAAACATGCAATTAGCCTTGTGTAAGAATTGATAACTTGTTCTTGACTAGCAAGTGAAATGCTTCCAGCACTTCTTGCAGACTTGCAAGTTAAGGACTGTTTGGCAGTTCTTATATAAAATCAGTCGTGCCCCCTTAAAGCAAGTGAAACAGTGACTATCATTTCAGTAGTCATGACTGCAACTGGTGCTGCTTAAATGATTATTTTTACTGCTTCTATAATGGATTGGCACTTTTGCACAATGCCAGATGCAATTCTAACAACTTTCTATTGGAGAAGCCACCCCCTTCTCCCCATCCTTGGTACTGCTCACTATCTCAACAATTATTTATAACATGTACAACCACTCTTCTGGGTCCTTCTATGTATTTGTTTCCATCAAAAGAGCCTTCCACTTAGAAAAAATGGAAACTGTGGGAACAATACATGCAGAAAAATGTTTTTGAGGAAGAATGAGGCTTAAGAGAAGGCAGAAACAATTTATGTAATGCTGGGTTGATTATATTGTAAAGAACAATATATGTGATGTATAATGTTTGCAAATGTGAACTTGTTAATATGGTTTATTTTTATATAAAAGCAAGTTTGCCTTTGTCACAAGTGATAATTCAATAAAGGTGTCTTTTTTATGAGCCCTCCACTAACTTGCCCCTCTGGTATGTAAGGCACTTCCATCTGAAATCTTACTAGTCTCCATTTCTTTAGAAAAGCCCTTTTAACCACTCAACTAAAACCTCTCAATGGAAATTTTTCACTGACCACCATGACCCTATTTTCCACCTTTACAACTCAAAAAGTTACAGCACTGCCTCACCCACCCTCCTCATGCTGTTCCTCTCTCCTGTCATTGCATTTTAAACTTACTTGGCTGTTTTCATTCGTGTCTTCAATTTCTTCTACTCCCATTTTTTTTTTAATTTGCACATTTTACTTTATGATTATTTTTCCATCTACTGTATACTGACTGTCTGCATGCAATTTAAATCTTCCCATGTAGTTATTAATATTGCTTGCAAGTTTCTTATATTTCTGTTTGCTTGCTTGCTTGTGCCCTGGACCAGGTTACAGCTGAAAAACGGGCAACAAATGATAAATAAATAATAAAAACAAACATAGCAATCACTTTTTGCACAGTTTGATGTACAGCCCGAAGCTGCAGTGCTATGTCAATTTACTGAGATACCTAAATCACAAAGTTTTGCACTTTGTGTACTCCTTAACCCCTAAGCAAGACATTCCGTCAAAATTACTTAATTCTTAATTTTCAAATGATTATCACTTCAGATATGTTATACGTATGGTACAAAATGGAGTCAGCTCTGGGAGTTACGGCATGGATACTGTGCTACCCCACTCCACAGGCAAGTTACATAAAAGTGATATACATATACAAACACACACACAAAACAAACAAAAGCTAGTTTACATTAGTGATGGAGAAGATGATAGCCACAGGAAGGTCAACTGGTGTCCTTAGCAGTTCCCAAACTGGTACTCCCCTAAACCTAAAGTTCAGATCAAAAATGAAGTCCTGAGAAGTTGAGGACCAAAATGTCCTCTCACAAGAACTGTAGCAAAGAGTTTCCACTAGCTTGTTGCTGCATTTCTTAATATCTAAACACATTCATTTCAACAACTGCAAGATTGGCTCCTTTAACTGTCTCACCCTAGCTATGTTACTAGATAACATTTCCAGACTTTTTAACAATAATATGATCTAGTAATCACAAACCTATACATTTCTTTAAACACAGGCCATAGGAAAATCACAGCAGCAAGCATATATGCCAAAACATTACATAAACCAGAGTTTAATCTATCTGCCAGCTGAGGATTTTCAAGCACAACAAAATGCTAGACTCAATAAATTATTGTAGCAAACCAGTGAAAATGCAAAGCGCAACAAACACTTGCTAGTAGGACCACTCACTTTTGCTCTCTCTGGGCATCCATTCTGTTCCTTTGATTCATTAAAACACAGATGACATGTGTGATTAGATTGTCAAAAACAGCATGTTAGGTCAGTGTTCTGCATTTTTAGCAAGCAAAGGTGAACCAGTAGTTCAATCAGATTTCACATCCATGATGCTAGACAAGTTTCAGCACAGTTACACTGCTCTGTGACTATGACACTTAAGTCAGTAATTCACCTTTAAAACAGATTAATGTATAATTCTATTAGAAAGAACATGACATACCTCATTTAACAACTGTATAAGAGATACAAATAGAAAACTGTTAGATTATACCATACCAATAAATGTATTAGATGCCAGAAGGGCTTGTCCGAGTTGTTAAACAATTTCTTTAGAGGAATATCAAACATTTTTGCATTTTACCATTTACCTGCCCACACTGCTGTCTGGAAATTATCTAGTATATTGAAATGAGTTGCATATTGGACAAAAGGGCTTTATCTCTATACAGTAAAACATCTGCTACCAATCTTCATGATTATAGACAGAAGACAACACAAGTGGCTTGCACTCAAGACTTGACAGGGGAAGCAGCCATACAATATGATGTTTTACTCCACGGTAGTTCTGTATATGACTCTGTTGAATGTTTACTACCAGTAAAAAAAAGAACTTGCTGTGGAACATAAATATTTGTGGCTGGGAACACAAGGCTGACTAATTTGAGTACCAGGGAAAATTACTTATTTCAATGGGAAACATGTTGGTGAGTCTTACAAAAAAGGAGACATCAAGCTATAGTCAAGTCACTTACATGTGTCGACCTGTTCAGAGAATTCATCTGATAAGTTGAGGGATTGTAGCATTTTGTTCTTTTGATTGATGACCACAGCACCGAATAACACACTTCTAACTTCTGACTGATGACCACACCATGCTTTTGGAAATGGCACTGTGTGGTACAGAAGCAACAACAGACATTGACCACCTAAAAGATGCTATTCATAATATCACTAGTAAAAAGCAGAAATTCTGTGGAAACAGGGAATATCACTCCATGAATGGTGAAGAAAGATATAGCCCACTATGGAGTCCTTTGGGATACTCTTACAGAGCGGAGCGGTCTTGGTTCTTACCATCTGCACCACTTGAAACCCGTCAATAAGTAGGAAAATATCTGACCTTCATTACTTATAGCAGAGCAATGGGTTGGACATCAAGTTTCTGACCTGTTAATATAAAGCTACATTTGTAACATCTACAGCATTAGGAAGATATTTTAAAAAGAGGTCAATGCCAGAGGGCAGCTCAATAAATGTGAATTGACACCAATTTCTGAGGCGTCTGGAGACAGACTGCAACAATTGTACAACAGAGTTCTGAAACTAACTTTGAATACAGACAATATACAATTTTAGGGATAATTAAGAAAGTGTGGATTGTGAATGAAAAATAAAATGTGGGTGATACAGAAAGGGGGTGGCACAGTAGTGCAGTGAGTAGCATTGCCACCTCACAGCAAGAGGCGGTTCAGGTCCTGACTAGTGTACTTTCTGTGTGCAGTCCGTATGGACACCCCTTGTCTGCATGGGTTTTCACCAGGTACTCTGGTTTCTTCCCTCATCCAAAAGACATGTAGTAGGTGGATAGGCTACTCTAAGTTATCTGTAGGTGTGTACACAACATGGAGAAAAGGCCTGGTAATCTACTTCCTTTTTTTACTTGTAAACTTTGTAGATGGCAGCAACTGTTCACTGGGTCACTCCAGGATTCAGGTGGAACTTAACAGCATTAGATGGATAAAGAAAAAAGGCAATACTGTGAAACATTTGGTGGCGTTGGAACATGTCTAGAAACAACTCCTAGTGACTACCTCAGTAAGAGTTTGTATGCTGGTATGAAGGTAAAGTAGAAATAAGGGTAACTGACCCTTAGCAGGGAGAGGGAGGATCACTGGAATAATAGCGAAGTACTTCAGCAATGGCCTTAGGGTTAAATCTAAGATGGACAGACAGAAGGAATTCAGCAATGGCATTGGGGTTTAATCTGAGATGGATAGACAGAAGGACTTCAACAATGGCCTCAGGGTTACATCTGAGATGGATAGACAGAAGGACTTCAGCAAAGGCCTCAAGGTTAAATCTATGATGGATAAACAGGAGTTCAGCAATGGCCTCAGGGGGTTAAATCTGAGAGGACTCCTTATTGTGGATTCAATGTTAATGACAGATTGCATAAGGAAACAAAACGTGTCCAAGAAATACTTGCCAAGGCTGATATGTCTGTAAGGGCAAAAGAGATCCTGGATAGAAGGCCTTAAATCACTTTTTCTGGCATGTTGCTGTTTTCAAACATTTCTGCACTTAGTCTGATCATAAACTAAGTTGGTTACCTTACCTTTTGTTCAGAGATGGTTTCATTTAGTCTATTAAAATTGAATTTTTGATACCCACAGGAGGCCATCTGATTTATTCTTGTGGAAAAAAGGTTAATTAATGACTGAGAGCTCTATTGATGATAATGCTTAGAAAAAAAAAATAAAGCTCAGTTGGTCTTAAACAGTACTACAGCCACTGAAGTGGGAATAGCCTTGCATGCCTGCCATGGGTTATGGGACAAGATGCATTTTAAGCTGAACTTTACTTAGTAGAACTGAATTATTACAAAAAGAACAGAAACACTACAATGACCACTAATTCAGTCAGTTCAAACAAAGTGCAGCTCTGTTGAGGAAGTTAAACACAAAAGTATTTCAAAGGTTCCTGCAACTTAAATCTACTATAATGGAAAGGCTCTTATTATTTAGTAACAGTGTTGAACACAGTACACACATGCAGACTTTCCCTAATAATGTTAGCTCTATACAAATACAAATAACATTTTGTCTCAGGTTTACTTCGATTAGGACAGTTTATATGATGTGTTCATGTTCATCCTTTTAATAGTCTGCAAGTCTTAGCATACATGAGTGGTCATGTTTTGGCATTAACTGTGAAATGTTTTGGATTTTTAGGTTAATTTTTACTATATAAGACCAGGATGTTGGGAGCCACACAATTTTCTGTCATGATTCTTTAGCATTGAAGAAGGCTTTGTATAGCCGAAACCGGTCTGCTTGCTGTGAGCCATTTATATGGCTTTAACTTTTTGAAGAAATTAAATATTTTCCCTGCTAAACCATTGTGCTGGTCCACATTTTTGTCTTACCCTTCGTTTTGGTTTGGACCGAGCACTTAGTCCCTCATGCATGTTTTTGGTCTGTTCCAGTTGTTGCTGCTTCTTTCACGCTGGGGACGCCTGGTTGCAGGTTACATCGTTTATCTAGCTCCTTAAACCTGGCTTTTGCGTATATCGTTGGCTAAAAAATTTTTTGGTTACACTGCTGAAGACATCACATGTAGTCGTTACTACATTCAAACCATTTTTGGATTATTTGCAACAACTTTTCGTGTATATAAGGTTTTTTCCTGATTATACATCTTGGGCCTACCTTTTGCACTACATTGTTATATGCAGTTTTGGTCTACGTATTTGGATCTACAGGTCTGCTGTGTTCTACATTTGGTCTAATTCCAGACTTTTAGAACATTTTTGAAGACTTGGGGCGTTCTTTACGTATATTACTTCTAACAGGTACTGTGTTGATACCAATTACTTTTGACTTTGGTGTATAAGGTCTGCTTTTCGTGCAGGCTTATTATATTTGAATTTAGCATCATTCGGATTATTCCGGGCACTATACCACCATTTGGAATATTATTTTGAGTCCTGTTATCGTAGGTGCACTATATATGATAGAAATTCACCTCCTGGGGACTACAATTTATGGACAGATTCATCGTGCTTTGGACTCTATACAGTTAATTAATATTTTTGATTCCTAACAGATAGTGTATTTCTCAGTTTTTGATTTACATCATTTATTTGTTCTATTTTAGTTTAATTAAGGGACACTGTTCTGTTTTCTAACTATTTAACAATTACAATATGCTAAACATGTTAGCAATAATGTTTGGTCTTAACTATGTTTATTTACTATAAATGAATACACGATTCAAACGGGTCCAACTTTATTGAAAATAGCTTTTTCAGTTAATATTAGTCTTGGACTCAGTGCCACTTAATTTTTGTTATGTCCATTGGACAGGTCAATACCTTTTCATCTGTATCCTATTGCATACAGTATATGATTGCTTTGTGATTTAGAATAAGCAATATTTTGTTAGCCATTGTGATTTTCACATCTATTCTGGCTGTCTTTTATACATTTAGAGATTTTCCTAGAATTGCAGACATATTCCCATTGATTATTTAGGAACAGGCTAACAACTGACCGTTAAGGTGATGCATATTGAATTATGCTTATAATTATTTATATTTTCCATCTCAATTTATTCAATTGATATCATATAAGGTGTTTACTCCAGTCCTGACCCATTAGACTTGCTGTTTAAGATTACCCAATGGGTTTATATATCTTTTTAACACTACTGATTTATGTGTGATTTTGCACTGTAGGTAAGCTATTTATAGATATATACATATTCAATATCAACAACCTGGCGCATCACTATCTGTATATATATACTTTTTTCTATCTACTATTTTCTACAGTCCATATTCTTATTTTGGTTGAACTAATTAATGGAGTGATCTCCAATTCTGTCTATTGATATGTCCTTTACGGTGGCACAGATGAATGGTCAGTTACCTTATAAATTCTGACCAAATAATTTTGGTTTGTTCATTTATTTATTCATCATTTATGTTAGCAGAGATGAAGAGTCGGCTATCAGAAGGGTTATACTGAATTGATTGACCACTGATTGTAAGGGACATTTAGACAAACCTTTTATGTTTGCTATCAAGCTTAAAGTTTAACATATGGACATTTACAATCTTTACATACAGTGTGTGGTTGTTTGAGTTGTTGTATCTGACATAAATAACCTTGATAGTCATTATATTTGGCATACTCAGTGCTTGTTCACACATTTCAATAAGAATATACAATTTAGTTCACAGCAATAGTCTTTTTTTGGGTAAAGAACTGGATCTAGACATATTATTTAGTATGGATTTGAATGGAATTTTGCAAGGACTTTCAGCTGATAAGGACAACCTTGATGCTTTTGGTTTTAATACCAATAATTTACATAACCCAATTAATAGTGCAGTTGATGCTAGACAGAGATGTGGGTCGGTTTTTCAAAAACTAAACAGAAATATGAAGTCCCTAAGATCAAACATCTGGCACTTGAAATTATTCAAGGCCTACAAACTTAAAGATATCACACCAAGAGGTCTTATGATTCGTCTTCAACCCCTTGTATCAAATGTTGATACCCAGTTGTCACAGGATTGGGCTTCAGCACAACATCAGGCCTCAATGCTTTTTGTTGACACCTTATCTAGTTATTATGAGAGAACTATTGAATCTGAAATAGCAGAAATTCAAACATTTTGTTTGGAAGCTCAAGTATTTGCAACTGAAGTTTTTTTCCAGGAACATATTTCTGATTTAGCCAAAGACTTAGCCAGTTTAGATCAAAAATTGATGAAGAGGAAAATACACAAATTTAATAGGGATTTAGCTGATTATGACAAAGGTAAACCTTTTTTTACATCCAAGAATGTTAGGTTTACTGACAGAACTAACAAAAATAATAAAGGCAGGAAAAGGCCAAGATCTATATTGAGAAGGACAGAATTCACACTTAGTGGCACATCAGAGGATGAGACCTCATCTGTTACAGATTATGATGTCCCTTCACGCCAGGCGTCCCCAGCTGCTAAGAGAAAGCAGCCAGTCCCTTTAGACACAAGACACGCAGGAGAGGGTGGAAGCACAGAAATAGATATAGGAACATCCACTCTGCAGGCTTTACTACAACAAATTGTGAAACAATAAATAATGTTCTTAACATTTCATCATTTGAATTATTACCTGTACACTACCAAGTATTGAATAAAGGCCTCAATTTTGTTCCCACTGCACCTGTTTCTGAATATAATTTGTTACAAGATGTCAATGGCTTTTGTAGATTGTTAAATCTTAAGTTATTTTTTTCAGGTCATGACAATACTCAAAGATCTACTGGTTTCAAATTTGGGAAATCAACTTTTACACCACCCATGGACAAACATGTTTCCATCTTCAAAGAATGTGTCATGAAAGATCTACATTTTTCAACATTATATCAACCCAATAGAAATAATCTTACTCAAGCTGAGAGATCTTCTCTTTCCGAGCTTCAACATAATCATGACATTGTCATCACTCCAGCTGATAAGGGGGGAGGAATTGTGGTTATGGATCATTCTAAGTACAAGGCGGATGCTTTAAGACAACTGTCTGATGCTCGCTATTACATACAGATGGTTGTAGATCCCACACCCAATTTTAAGGTACAAATTGATTCCTTTCTGGATCTGGCAATTGAGGAGGGTATTATTACTAAACAGGTTGGCAAACAACTTAAAGTGGATGAACCTATGCCACAATACCTATACCTTCTTCCAAAAATACACAAAGATTCCAATAATCCCCCAGGTAGACCTATTGTTTCTGGTAGAGGATCTTTAACTGAACCACTATCCGCTTTTCTAACTTATTATTTGAAGCCACTACTACCCATGGTCAGATCTTGGATTCAAGACACTACAGAATTTCTAAATATCATCCAGGATTCTCAGTTAGAAGTGCACTGGTGGTTATGCACATTAGATGTTTCATCCTTATATACAAGTATCCCCCATGATGCTGGTATTTTGGCCATTTCATATTGGTTGGAGAAATCGGAATTATATTCCACTGGTTTTAACAATTTTCTGGTGAAACTTACTGAATATGTTCTGCGCAAAAACATTTTCTATTTTGATGGAAAACCATATTGGCAAATTAAAGGTACTGCAATGGGGGGCATCTTTTGCCCCCATATATGCAGATTTATTTATGGGATTTTTCGAACAATCCTTTATATATGATGTCCATCAGAACCTTTACATCAACCATTTAGATATCTGGAGAAGATATCTAGATGATTGCTGGATGGTGTGGTGTGCTAATAAGGACCAGGTGGCTGATTTTGTAGGTTATCTGAATAACAATCCTTTTGACATACAATTTACTGTCAACATAGAGCATCAAGAGATTGTCTTTTTGGATGTTGTTGTCTCAAGACTTTCAGATCATACATTGGCCACCTCTGTTCATAGAAAATTCCCTCAATACAACACATTGCTTCATGCAACCAGTTCTCATCCACGCCACATCATCAGTAATATTCCTAAATCTCAGTTTTTGCGCATGAAACGCATATGTTCTTCACAAGAACAACATCAAGTTTGTAGACAAGATTTGTCTAATAGGCTTATTAACCGTGGCTACACAAAGCATCACATCTCTCATACCATTGACCATACCAACCATGTGACACGTTCAAACTTATTACAATACAAACATTTGAAGCAAGATGACAATTCCAATTCTGTCCAACCGATTAGGCTTGTAACAACCTATGGAAATAACACATCCAGATTCAGGGAAATTATCAATAGACATTGGGACATACTAAAATCTCATGAATTTCTTAATGAGATTTTACCAGAGCAATGTGCTTTCTCATATCGCAGGGGACGTACTATACACTCTCGCCTTACTCATTATAAGAGGTACACACCTGAGACTACTGTCCAAACCACCTTATTTGGTGATCCTTTGGTGGGTTGTTTCCCTTGTGGTCATTGTAGTGCCTGTCAACACGTCTCAAAAACAAGGAATTCTCTACTAAAAACACATCAAAAGTTTATAATATTACCATCTTTGGTAATTGTAGCTCAGATTGGGTTATTTATTTGGCCACCTGTACCTGTTCTGCTTTTTATGTGGGTCAGACATCTAGGCCAGTTAAATTAAGAATCAGTGAACATTTTAGTGCGATCAGAAATAAACGTGTGTCTAATGCCCTACACAAACATATTATTAATCACCCTACTGTTGTTTTCAAATTTGTGATTATTGACAAGATTCAAATGCATAGGAATTTTAAAGCAGGTTGGCACACTAAGCTCAATAATATGGAAAACATGTGGATAACCAGATTAGGAGCATTGTTCAAACCTGGGCTTAACGAAATAGAATAACATGTTTACAATTATTTAGTTTGTGTGAATTTACTAAGCTTTTCACAATTTACATGCATTTTGATTGGCAATATGACTCCTCAATATTACAGTATAGAGGTGAGTTATCCCATTAACAATAATAATAAGATATATTCTTTATCTTAACGTATAATTATGTGGATTATGCCAATCATTCTCTTTTTGTAATATTGTACTTTGGTCCATTTATATTTATAATTACTATTTTGTTGTTCTTTTTTACTTTAACATCTATATGTAGTAACTACTAGAAGATCTTCTATCATTATTTATTTTCTAAATGGAATTGTCAATGTATACTTTTTCTGCAATGTTTCTTTAAATTTTTACTATATAAGACCAGGATGTTGGGAGCTACACAATTTTCTGTCATGATTCTTTAGCATTGAAGAAGGCTTTGTATAGCCGAAACCGGTCTGCTTGCTGTGAGCCATTTATATGGCTTTAACTTTTTGAAGAAATTAAATATTTTCCCTGCTAAACCATTGTGCTGGTCCACATTTTTGTCTTACCCTTAATTTTCATAAGCTCCATGACATGGAAATATGAAGTACCTTTTATGACCCATACAACACAGAAAAAAATCAGTGACCATACAGTGTTGCAGGATTTAGTGGGGGGAGGGTGACAGTGAATGACCATACATGGCTCACCCATCTTGAGGTGGACAGAGGCAGCTTGACCGACTGCAGGACTAACTCTTAGCAGAGACAAGTGTTCCAGCATGTAGCAGACGAGCTGTAATGCGTACACTCACTGCAAGCCATAGTTCAACCTCTGCACAAGTCAGTGGCATGGTACTGTGGGAGTTATGTGGATGTCAAGCTGCACCAGAGACACTGATGACTGGACCCACAAAAATTCTATCAACTCAATGGCTAAATGATCACATCTCTTCTAGTCAGCTCTCACTCCTGCCAAAGATCACAATATGGCTGTTTTAATGGAAGAATAAATATGCTCAAGAGCATGATCTCCATTTTATCCAGACAAGATAAAACACATCTTTTAGTAAATAATGTTTTGATGAAAGTTCTACCATGAAGGAAGGTCTTAGAAAAAAGTATTTCAGGTGTCATCTGAAATTAATGAGATAACACATTTGTGTGAATAACTCACCATAATAGCGGATGTCTGTGCATTGGGATCACTGCTGCAGCATACTTTCTTATCCAAGGGAAATAGTCAAAGACAGACACTGGCCTCCAGAACTTTCACAGACATCCCACTGAGATGTACTGCTCTTCTACCCAGGCAGTAGCTTTACATGTGGCCTACAAGAAGGAGCTGCTCAAACCATTAATCAGATCTTTATTGTCCAAAAGTGATTGTACAATGTGTCTTTACTATGGCACTTTCTGTCTCTATCAGTTTGCAGGCCCACAAGAACCACTGGCTGTGATCCTGCACTGGAGTACCACCAGTTTGTAACCTATAGTGGGTGTTGTTTCTTTCAGCCAATATATATTTTCATCCATTACTGTCAATCACTGCTTCAGACAACGTGACTCAGATCTTGGGCTTAGATTCATATAGAGTTCAAGAAAAAAAAAACATTTTAATACAATTGAGAGATTTTCTGCATCAAGGGTGGATAATTTGTACTTTGTTACTATGTACAATGAGGTATTTGGCCAGATCTATGAGGTGATTAAAAAAATAGTGGTGTTTTGCTGGTAAATAATGTTTTGATGAAAGTTCTACTTTTAGTTCTGCTGTTGCTTATAAGGTTGAACAACGTTTAAAAACAAAACTGGTACATTTTACATTTGATGTAATAGATACTTATTCTAACATTCATTTTGGAGGGTTGTTCTTTTGGAACTAAACCATGTGGGAATTTTAAAGTGTGTGGACTGGTTGCTAGGAACAACTTCTGGACTATTCCTAAAGGTACTTTCCATATACGGGGTCATTTTACTTGTCTGTCCATGATGGCCATCTATGCTACAGTGTGCCCTTACAAATTATTTTATTTTTTTATAGGAAAAACAACTAGAATATTTTGTTATGGGGAGGGCTCATTTAAAACCTAGTTATACTAAAAGATGGGTTTTATCTTGTCTGGATAAAATGGAGATCATGTGGGTCGAATATGGAATTGCCCTGAAAAGTACTTTATACTATAATTAATGTATTAATATTTATTGGTCCTGTTATAAATACCCTAACAGATTTACTCAGTTTTAACCTTTAAAGAGTTATTAAACTCAAGGCATTGGTTCAATAAGGGTCTATATTACATCGTTGAACTTCAAAAAGTTAGAACGATGTAATATCGAACTTAAACGTCCGAAACTTGAAAATAGTGAAGCCACGGCACATAAATTTGTTTCCCAGGGAAAAAAAATTGGTGGGCCGTTTTTCGGGCTCTGCTGTTTCCTCCACTGTGGTGTGATCTCAGAGTTGGTATATTTAAGTAGGGGGGTGTGGGGACGAAGACCCCCACTTTAAAGTTTTAGGTTGGAGAGGTTTTTTTTTTTGTTAGGGAACAGCGATTTTTTTCCCTGGGGAAAAAAATCACTGTTCTTTCTGTTCACTATTTTAATGTTTTGGACGTTTAAGTTTGATATTACATCGTTCAAACTTTTTGAAGTTCAACAATGTAATATAGACCCGTTCGATAAAGCCTTTTTAGCCAACTTTGTTGTATTCTTGGGAAATTGTCAAATTGCGGTTTCTTTTGTTCATACAAAATTACCTGTAGCCTACAGGGACTTCTTACTGAATTGACAATGGAAGGCTATGCATTTAGCCAGACACTTAGAAAAATATTGCTAGAATAGTGGCTTAACTGCTCTTTTCTGCATGGAAAAAAAAACCAGCTATTCTACTTGACCGATACCTCTTACCCTACAAATGTAAAATCTGCGCCGCTCATGGAAATCCATCAAATGGAATATCCACTCCCTATTGTTCTTAGGGTTTGGGTACAGCTAGGTGGCCTGGTTGAGTTCTTTAGGTATGAAAGAAACAGGAATAGTTTGAAGGTTTACTCAGTATTGTAGAATAATGCATAAGGCCCTCTGCACATTTGGGGGCTTTCAAATGAGATACTCACAGCTGAAGTGAGAATCAAGGATATCAACATTTTCCAGATTGGAAACTTCACCATATTGAAGAGATTGGTAAAACAGGCTACGGTTCACAAAGTTCATATCCCAAGATGGAAGCAATGGTTAGCACTGGTTTCCTGTGAGGTCTCAAGTGCAGAGCTCCATTCAAGAACTATGTGACTAAGGAATAGAAAGATAATGGAGGGTCCAAGGGCAGATAAGCAGCACCTGAGTGATGCACCTTAGTGGATGCATAAGAAAGACTATTTGTGACACACTCCAGTAAGTACTGGGAGATCTCAGGGTCTTTGCATTCTCTGGGATGAATCTCTTTGTCTGAGTACCACAAAGAAAATATTTCCATTTGCTAAATAATACTTACTAGTTCTAGGCTTTCTGGCCTCTTGTAAGATCATAATTACCTATTCAAAAAGCTAGTCCTTGATTGGAATTAGTTTTTAGAGGATGCATGCTGCATGCCTTAGGTACTTTTGGTTTGTGTGCACCAGAGCTCCTTCTTAAGTGACAGAGTACAATTTTGTGGGAGGAGAAAAGAGTACTTTTTTTTTGCCATTTGCATGAATTGAGAAAACTACCATGTCTTGAGCCACCGATGGACCACTAACAAGATTCTGTCCCTTTTATTTGGACTTTTTGAATTACCTTTGGTGGTCTTGTTGGGAAGACAAAGTAGGCTTCCACGCCATGGCTTGTCAAAGTCATTCAATGCCTATGCTCTCCTGCAATGGAACTTGGAAAAATTCAGTAGCTCACGTTTTTTTGTCTGATACCCACTGCTGGAAGACTGCATATTTCTACATAAAGGATAGAAAAAATTTTGGGATCTAGCTTTTACTTGTGGTTCTTGATACTGGTCTTATTTAATTTTTCTTTACCACATCATGGGATGAAGGTATTTAAGACACCCCAAAAAGATGCAAATCCAGTTGTTCAGCCAGTTCCCATAACAGCATAGCCAGCCTGCATAACCGGTAACAATAACCAACTCTCTGTTTATATCACATAACTGTGATGATGTCTGTCACTACTGTCAGGGTGTCAGCACCAGAGCTGATTTAAAAGCTTTTATGGCTAAATAAAAATGCCTATCATCTCCATGACACTGACTGGCTTGCATAGTATAGTTTTGCTCCAGGTTCCTTAGATCTTATTATGATGCCCGTGCCCTGGCACAGCAATCAAGAAGCCTCAATCCTCACCACTAACACCAGTGAGGGGCATCTCATATAGGAGGAAAGGATAACAAATACACACAGTAAAGTGCAATTTCCCTTAAGAGCACACACAGATCACAGTCAGTCTGGGGCTGGTCACTCCACTGCTCTCCAGGTCCCCAATAAGACTTCCCACTGGCACAGCTATAGGGTCCAGATCTCAGCCTAGTGGGCAAGATAAAACCTCTAGCACCTTCTCTGTCCAACCAGTGCTTCATGTCCCTGCCCAGGTTGCTGACACACACACACACAAAAACACTTTGAGAAGAGTTTATACAACCACACAGACACTCTTGGGGAAGGATGGCACAGGCTCTCCAGCTGTGCCCCTTTTTCCCCAGACTATACAGTAGTACCAGCTGCCACCACCCACTAATATTTATTAGCTACTCAAAGGCCCTTAAAAGGGTGTCCAATTATTACTATGCAATATTATTTTCCAATTGGTAGATTAGCCTAGGGCTATTAGAGTGGCTTTGTACAATTTTACCAAAGGCATGCAAGTACTCTAAAGAGCTTAAATTATCTCTACAAAAACATACACGGTTGAAAGGGTTTTAAAAATATTTAATAACAAATAGTCAAAACACAAGACAATACTTTTTACTACACAGTTCTAGTCAAGAGATCAGAGATCACAGAGAAATACTTAAAATAATTCAGTAGTACAGTTCTGACATCACAGAGAAAACAGGCTAATCTTTCTAGTTTCTAGCTATTTCTAAGAGAAAATACAAGTCTAAGACAAACTTACATATAGAGCAAGACAGTGCTGATGAGTTGGATGGTCAAGACAAAAAATGCTTAATGCTCTGATTCTCTCTGTTTTTAAAATCACATTCCTGATTCACATTACATAATTCTTCACAGTTCCCTGGGTTCCCAGGCTAACAGAAACTACATTTACATTCTTCACCTCTGGGCACAAACCACAGCAATAAAGGACATTTATGCATGCAAATTCCGGCCATTAACTCTGGCCTTAAAACAATAGGCAGGATGCCTCACTCTAGACTTACTGGCTCTAAGTTTTATCATCAAAGGGTCATAACATGCTTTACTTGGTCAGTAGAGTGCACTGTTGTTACATTTTTCCATTTCCACATGTAACACTACTTTTACCATTTAAGACACAAGCCTGTGGTTTACATTAATATTTACAGATGTCAGAATTATCTCCCAAATTCTATCTGGCTAGGCTGGCAGCCTTCACCTATCTTCATCCAATCTTCACACTTATAGCTGTTTCAAATGTACAGTGCACAAGTTATGACACTTGTGGGATGACTACAGAACTACCCAGACTGAGCTCCATGTACTGCGCCCATAAGACAAACTCTTTCCTGATGGATGAAATTACAGGACTCATCTGATGCAAGGCTGACTATGCTGTTGCCAGATCTTTCTCACGTGGAGGCTGGCTAGTGAGACCACAGAAATTATTAGGACTGCTGCTGTAGGGTCCTAAAGGCCCCTATGACAGACATCTATGATTTCTGCTTCAGATTTGCAAAGAAAGATTTCAACTGGAGCACCATTCTTTGAGAAGGTAAAGGTATTCCTTATCTTTATCTAAGTGAGCCCCATGAAATACCTTTGATTTACCTGGGACCAGGTTCAATTTTGAGAGACTTAATTAGAATCCAGGTTGGCTAGGCAATGTATGATGAATAACAGATTTGACTACTCCATTCCGCTAATAAGGATTGGATGAGGTAGTCATTTGAGTATGGGTAAATATGAATTTCCTGCATTTTCAAAATGGAAATGCCAGGGTCAAGCATTTGGTGAACATCTTAGCAGATGTGGAGAGTCCAAATGGAATAAATGTAAAACAGAAGTGCCTTTTGCATACCTTCAGTCTTACATAACACCTGCAGTCATTGTGGATGGTGATATGCTGACAGGGGTCCTTTCAGGTACAAAGTAACTAAAAAAGTCCCTGGAATCAGCAGAGGCAGCAGGGATTGGCAGATGAGCATTTTGAACTTGGCCACCCTCAATAATTTGTTTAGCCTCGGCACAGTCTACACGTTTTCTTTTTTTTTTGGGACTAGGAAACCCTCCCCTTGCTGTTGCTGAGGAAGTTTTTCTACCACTCCACAGATTATTAGCTGCTACAGGACTACCAGTAAAGTACAGTTGTGCACACTTACCATAAATGTAGATGTTCGAGTGTATTCACTGTTGCAGTCATTACATTTGGGTTATCTGCTTGCAGGTAGCCCTCAGTCGGCCTGATTAATAAAGTCTTGGGTCCTGCATTGGTTGCTGTCCCTTCTTCCATGACATCAGGTCGTCAGGGGTATAAAACATGCAGCAGACACCATTACATCAGTTTTTCTTGCCCCAGATGTCAGGAGCCCCCCCCAATGGGAAACAATTAAATATAAAATTATAATGATATACCTCCAACAAAAAAACAAATACACCCAAAAAGGCTTTTAAGCATAGTAAAGGAAAGTAGAGGTATAGCCAAAAGAAGTTAGGGGGCTGAAGGGAGGGTAAACAGGACTGCAACAGTGAATACACTCGAACATCTAGATTTATGGTAAGTGTACACAACTGTACTATGTTCTTCGTGTTTCACTGTTGCAGTCATTACATTTGGGTAGATTCCCAAAGCTATGGTTGGGAGTATGAATTTAGATAGCATTAGGAACCAGCTATAAGGCCCTGCAAGACTGCAGTGGCAAAGCCAGCTCTGAACTTAGAGAAAATTGGCAAATGATAATGCTTGGTGAAAGTATGTACAGAACTCCAGGTAGCAGCTTCTAGGATGTCCCTGGTAGGGACGCCTCTGAGAAAGGCTGTGGAGGTATATGCAGCCCTGGTGGAGTGATGCCTGATCCCTTGGGGATAGGTTTTCCATGGTGCTTATAGCAGAAATGAATGCAATGGCCTATCCATTTAGAAATGGTTTGCTTTGAAATAGCCTTCCCCTCTACCCCTGCAGCAAATGCTACCAGCAGTTGTTCAGATTTCCTTTGAGGTTTAGTCCTGTCCAAGTAGAATCTAAGTTGTCTGTGCACATCTAAAGGAATGCAGTATCCATTCCCCTTTGTTCTGTGGATTGGGAAAGAAGGTTGGCAAATGAATGGACTGATTATGAGCCACACTGGATACCACCTTGGGCATGAAGGATGGATTGGTTCTGAGGGACACCCTGTCTGCATGAAAGATGATGAAAGGCTCCACTGCCATAAGGGCCTGTAATTCAGATATCCTTCTAGCTGAAGTGATTGCTAAAAGAAAAGCTGTTTTCCAAGAAATAAATTTTAAGTCTGCAGTAGCAGCTGACTCGAAAGGAGGTAGTGTGAGTTGCTCCAAAACAAAGTTAAGGTCCCAGGCTGGGGTTGGAGCTCTCCAGGGTGACTCAAATTTTTGGCCCCCCTGAGGAACTGCTTGAGCAGTGGACGAGAGAAGAGGGGAGGTTCTGCATTATAATGAGCTGAAATGGCTGAGGCGTGGATTTTAATGGAGGAAAAAGACAAGCCTTTGTGAAGCATTTCAGTTAAGTATTGTAAAATCTGAGGTAAACTGGGCGCTGCTGTGTTCATCCCTTGAGACTGGTTCCAAGCACAGAATCCTTTCCATTTTTCAACGTAAGATTTTCTAGTACTAGGCCTCCTTGCCTCTAAAATGATATCCATCACAGGTTTACTGAGAGATGGTAAAGGAGAGATTATGTAATTAGCCAGGCTGCAAGGTTCAGTGTTAGAAGCTGAGGGTGCAGAATCTGGTTCTCCTGCTGGGACAACAGTGAAGTAGTCTGAGGCAGGTGCCATGGGGGTAACCGTGACACACTGCCCAGGAGAGGGTACCAGTGTTGGCGTGGCCAGTCTGGAGCAATAAAATCATCATTGGTTTGTCCTGTTTGACTTTTAGTAGCACTTTGGAGAGCAGAGGCAGAGGGGTGAAGGCATAGACTGATAGGTTTTTCCAGCTGAAGGACAGAGCATCCACTTTCCAGGCTTTTTTGTGGGGAGTCCTTGTGCAAAATTTGTCCAATTGGTAGTTCTGGGGAGAAGCAAACAGGTCTATATCTGGGCTCCCCTATTTGCTTGGCAACATGTTGAAAATCCTTGGCTCTAGTTTCCACTCATGTGGGTCCATGAGGTTTCTGCTTTGTCTGTCTGCCAGTGTATTTAATTTTCCTGGCAGGAATTGAGCTTGTAGGTGCACTTGGGAGCTCAAGGCTGTGTTCCACAATGCCATGGCTAGTATGCAGAGGGGTTAAGAATGTGTACCCCCCCTGCTTGTTTATGTACCACATAACAGTGGTGTTGTCCGTCTTTACCATTAGTTGTCCTGGAAGAATGTGGTCCTTGAAGGCTGTCAGAGCATTCTGTACAGCTAACATTTCTTTTTGATTGATATGCAGGTGCATTTGATTTGGGTTCCATTTTCCCTGAATGCACTTCCCTGCCAGGTGAGCCTCCCATGCATAGTCTGATGCATCTGTTGTTAGGGTTTGGGCAGCAGGGGGTGGTGTGAAAGGTAGTCCCTTGTTTTGGTGGCAGGCCTCTGCCCACCAAAGGAACTCTAGGCATAGGCAAGGTATGACAGGAATCATTGCTTCTAGATCCTGAGAATGTTGACACCATAGGCTTTTTAGATACCACTGTAGTTTCCTCATATGCAGTCTTGCATATGGAATTAGATGAATGCAGGAGGCCATGAACCCCAAGGTTTGCAGTATTTGTCTTGCAGATAGCAGGGTTTTTGTGGCCACTTGTTTGAAGAAGGTTGTTAAATGAATTTGTTTCTCTGGCGTGAGGTAAGCCATCTGGGAAGTTGTACTCAAGCTTGCTCCCAGGAATATAATTTGTTGGCAGGGTACCAGGTGTGATTTCTTTTCATTTATGGTGTACCCCACACAAGATAGAACCCTTTGCACAAAGGCCAGATGATCTATGTCCTGGCTTTCCACCTGAATTAGACAATCGTCCAGGTATGGGTATATTTGAATATTTCTTTGCCTGCAAAATGCAATAACTGGAGCTAGGCACTTAGTGAAAACCCTGGGCACAGTAGATAAGCCAAAGGGCGAGTGTAGGGAACTGACAGTGCATGTAGCCTGCTTTGAAGCATAGGTATCTTCTGCAAGATTCCCTGATTGGGATGTGCAGGTTTGCTTCTTTTAAATCTAGTGTTGCCAACCAGGCATCTTTGCCTAGCATAGGAAGTAGTTGGTGAAGAGTCAGCATCTTGAAGTTTGGAATCTCCAAAAAGGAGTTTAGACTAGACAGGTCCAGGATAGGATGCCATGAATGGTCTTTTCTGGGTACCAGGAAAAGTCTCGGGTAGAAACCTTGTCTCTTTTCTTCTTCTGGTACCAGTTGAATAGCCCCCATGCTTAAGAGAGAAAGTACTTGTTTTTGGGCCTCTGCCCACTGATTTGGGCATAGGTCTGGCCACCCGCTTGGCATTGGCAACGTGTGGAAGTGAAATCTGTATCCCTGGGACACTATATTTAAAACCCATTTGTCTTGGGTAATGAGTTCCCAGTTCTTTGCATGAAGAGCAATCTTTCCCCTCAAAGGGACAGTCAGTCGATAAGTGCTTGGAAATTTTAAAAGGAAGTCATTCAGACAGTTTACCATAGGGGGGAGTCTTATTACTCCCAGATTTGGAAGTGGGGGCCCCCCACTGCTTAGTCCTGTGTGTCCCCTGGGAATGAAACCTGGGGTTTTTGCTGTGTCTGGGTTTGGCTTGAGAAGACCTGGAAGGGGCTGGAAAGGACCAATTCTTAGAAGGCCAGTGCCTACTAAATCTAGGAGGCTGAACTTGTAAGAAATATTTAACAGCTTGCATAGATTTAGCTTTATCTTCCATCTTTTTAAGAACTTCCTCAGCCTTGTTGCCAAACAGGTGGTCCTGATTTAAGGGAGCATCCAACAATTTAGCATTAACATGATCAGGCAAAGATTGCTCCTTAAGCCAAGCATGCCTTCTGAACACAGACCCAGTAACAGCAGCCCTGCAAGAGGCCTCCAAAGAATCAAAACCACACTGCAAAGTATGTTTTCCAACTTGTTCAGCAGAATGCATTAAATCCTGTAATTCTTTATTTTCCACACAGTCTGGAATAAACATAATTTTCTGTTTAAGCAATCCAATAACATGTTGCTGATACTTTAACATATGAAACTGGCAGTTTAAAACCCTAATGGCCAAGGTTGCAGAAGTATAAACCTTCTTACCCCATCTATCCAGCGCCCTGGAGTCTCTATCAGAAGGGGTAGAATTTTTAGCAGTAGAAGCCTTAATGCCCTTAGGCCCCTGTAAAATAGTCTCTGGAACCACAATGGGATTTTTAAAAAGGAACTTGTGTGACTCAGGGACCCTGTAGTATCGGTCAGGTTTTCTGGGAGCAAGAGGCAAAGAATCAGGAGCCAAACTAGATTTCGAAAAAGCATCAACAATGTCTAGTACAGGAGGAATAGCTAAAGGCCTATGCTGAGGTAGGAGTAAGAAATCCCTAAGCCTCTTTTCTGAATCAGAAAAATCCTGGCTTTCCTAGTGGAAATGCTTCCTTAAAGTATGTAAGGTTTCCCCAAAAGAAAAATCCTCTCGAGGGGAAGCAGAAGGAATGGAGTCCTCTGCATCAGAATCCTCATAAGTAGATAAGAGCAAATCCAGATCATCAGAAGAATCAGAAAAAACAGAATCCTGGTCAAAAGATTCATAAACAACTTCAGTCCTAGACCTCTTAGAAGGGGGGGGGGGGTTGGCTACCCCGGATTAGAGTTATTAGATCTTTAGCCATTCTTATCATTTGTTTTTTAGGCATAGAGGCCTGAACATGTGGCCTGGTTCGAGATTTAGGCCTAAGTGAAGAAGGAGGCATCGGTTGAATATGCAAGTCCGTAGGCCTGAATACACCCTCTGAAGCTGGTTCCTGCACATCGGCTCCGGACCCATCCAAGGTAGAGACATCCGCGGTTTCCATAGTTGAAGCATCTCACGGCATACCGGACTCCGAATGGGTCTCAGTAGAGGCCTGCAAATCAGAAGTAGTGAGTTCAGGGGCTGCGAAAGCACCTCACTGAGTACCGGCGAACTGGCGACTGGCTTAGGAGAAGTGTCATCAGCAGTTTTGGACCTTGGCAGCCTGTCTCTGTCTTTATCTTTGTGTTTTTCTGAATCCTGGTAGTGGGATGGCTAACCGACGACATTTCAGGGTAATTAAACCGAGAACCGAAATATTTAGAGGCAAAAATATACTGACTACAGGTAGTGTGTTGATTAAATAAAGCACACAATGACAGCAAGGTACGTCATGGTCAAGGCCTAGGCAAGGAATACAGTACGAATGAAAATCTTTATGAGGTATTTGCTTTCCACAAGTAATGCAATTATTAACTTTTACTGACATCGTTAAGGAGCAAGAAAAAGTTTCCCCAACGGAGTACTTAGCTTTAGTTGAAGTCTTTGGTTCTGAAACTCGAAAACGAAAATTTCAGGAGTTGGCTGACCGGCACTTGCGAACTACTTCTGCTTCGGGCACCGCACGGCAAGAAAGACTGATATAATGGCATCGGCTGCATGTTTTATACCCCTGACAACCTGACGTCATGGAAGAAGGGACAGCAACCGACGCAGGACCCAAGACTTTGTTAATCAGGCCGACTGAGGGCTACCTGCAAGCAGATAACCCAAATGTAATGACTGCAACAGTGAAACACTAAGAACATCAGGTGGGTCTGGTGCTGACAGATTGGAGGCATTCTCGTAAAGAGCAGACCATCCTGAACACCAGTTTAAATCCCTCTGAAATAATCTCCCCCATCTATTTGGCAAAGGTCAGACTGAAAAAGTTTAATTTGAAAATAGAGAGCCTGCTCCTCAAGAGCTGGGATGTGGGGGAAAGGAGTTGTGAGCATAATGAACATGGGCCACTAAATTCCTGTGGGGGAGGGGAAGAAAAGCATGCCTTTCTTCCCCCGAACATGCTGCTTTTCTCTGCCCCTACCACCACTCCTCACTTCCCTTTAACATGCTTCTTTTTTCCCTCATAAGCTTTCCCCTGCTTAAATTAATCTATTTTTATTTGTTTTATACAAAACATTGCTTGGATAGATAACTTCTGAACACTCCCCCACGGAGATTAATTTACAGCTGTATTTCAAAGATCTGTTTGTTTTCTTGAAAGAGGTGCAAGAAATTGCCTGGCAGCCACTCAAGAACTGCACAGCATGTAAAATCCTCTCATGTCTTCAAATGTAAACAACACTCTCTGCTGGTCATCTGAATGTCTCAAGTAAATGAACTGCATCACCCAGTTATTTCATAGGATCATAGGAGTTTACTAGGCTATGAACCCAGAGATCATTTCAAGCCTAGCCATTTCATCCCAATGTAATATCACAGAAACTCTAGTCAATACCCATGATTGTATTTAGTAATGACTGTCCATGTCCAAGAGGGTTGTGGGCACTATCCCTGGTAAGAATTTATGGTGCCCCATCCACCTGTCCAGGTTCCTTTTGAACAGTGTCATAGAGGTGCTCTGCTACAGCAAGAATTGGTAGCCTATTTCAAAGAAGTGACAGTCACTAGGAGACAAATCTGTCCCTCCAGCATGTCCTATTCAAGTTGCAGGCCATATTTAGGTCCCTGGAATGGGTAGCTCTAAGTCCTCTTTGATTTATGGATGTGTAGTAAATTCATTAGGTTTGGGTCCGAGGTTTCTCTGTAATCCAGGCATAAGTCTCCCCTAAGAAGTCTATATGATAAGGAGTATAGTGACAGGGACTTTAGTCGGTCTGTGTAAGGCATGTGCTGGAGTCCATACCGTACAAATGACTACATTAATGTCGTCGCATCAACAAGTTGTAGTCTAATCAAGTACTGCAAATCACTAATTTGATTCCTTAGATTAACAGGTTATCTTTAGACAATCTCTTTGAATTAAACCACATAATGTTTAACCTTGAAACAAAAGACTATTAAGCACTTGAGAACATCCATGCCCAAAAGATCAAAGTAGGATTTTTTGAATCTGACACCTTTTTGGAATCCTGTTTAAAGTGTTCCCATATGAAATTTAAGGTGTTGCTAAAGAAAACAGCCTTCAGGGGACCCAGATAAATAGTTTCCTCATCAATACTATTATACCCCATTGGTGAAGAAATCTGTGAAGAAAAAGGCAATACTTCCTATTTACATTCTGAAACAGACTGGCTGGATGGTGTAAACACCCTCCACTTTTTGGTGGAGGAGTGATCCCAAAAAAGGCTTGTAGCATCTTGGAGTTTATCAGTTGTCAGGCTGCAAAATACTTTTCAAAACTGTTGTAGTCAAAGGCAAAATGAAGACTCATTCTGAGGGTCAGTGTCTGAGCATCAGGCACTGGGCCTGCTTTGCTTTGTTCACTCTACCCCAGCTGTCTGCATATCATTAACCCCTCTCAATCAATCGACCCATTCCTTTCCTCTTTAGCAGTGATAAGGTTCACTAAAATGGCCATCAAATAGGCAGCTCATCACAGATGGTTTGAAGCTGTTTCTGTTTTTTGCAGCAATAACTTTCCCTGTGCACACTCATCTGAGAGGAGAGTGGACAAGCAATGGACTCTCCATAAATGATGTTTCCTCACTTATGTAAGAGATACTGCCTTCAAGCAGTCCTGCCCACCATCTCTGAAGCATGAGGGTTGACTCCTCTGGTTTCCAGCAGTGAAAATGCACTTGCCCAGTGCCCCCCCCCCCCTACACACTGACATGAAGTCTTCTCCACCTCTAGGAGAGGTGAGCAGGTCATGCCCCCTTCACTCTTCACCCTCTCTGCCTGCCTGGTTCCTTCACTGCCAAAGCCACTAATTGAACTCCACCTGCCTGGGCCACAGTCCATCTGTCTGCACCACAGACCTAGGCTTAGGTATTAGACTTGTTTTGTCAAAGGATGCAGAGACTTCTTTAGACTGTGGGCCTCTGGACTTGTGAAGCAGGCCCTGCTCCTGTCTTTTGTCTATTAGTAGCAGAAGAATTTACATTTGTTTCTATCTCTGTTGGTGCAAACAAAAATTTGGAGGGGCAGGCATCCATTACAGGTGCCTGAGAATCAGCATCCAGTCTTCATATTGTGGGGATTTCCTCCAAGTCCTAAGTACCAACAGTAAGAATGATCTCACTGTCTTCCTCTGAAGGGGTGAGGACAAGTGTGTACCCACTAGAAACACCACACAGGATCACAGACAGTCAAGGTGGAACTTCACCAGGTCTGATAACTGCAGGACTGGCTGAGTCATTAAACCCTCTCACTATCTGTCCATAACAGCCTTAATAAGTACCTTCTTTGGTCATTCCATTTTCCTGTGTTTTCTAGTATGTAGGCCATTAGTTGAAGTCTCTCCATGGATACAGCTCACTTAATAACAAGGCCACAATTTTTTTTCTGTATCTTACATTTCTATCTTTACTAACTAAAACCTTTTTCCTAAAAGAAGCAAAGTGTATACAACAGAACCTCTGGTGCTCCTCTTAAACAAAAAAGGCACAGAGGGCAGAAGTTTTTTGGTGGAATGGCTTCCGAACATACAGCTGTTAGATCACTTTTGGGGGGATGTCATGGTAATCAGAAATTTTAGAGTTTCCAGAGGTCACATTTTTCAAACCAAAATAAAAATTACTTAGCAATACAATCAAGATAAGTTAAAAAATATCAAACTGGGTATTTGTTCTCTGAAAGTCATCTGGAAAAGATGATTGGGTAGATGAACTGATTACTGTTTGCTTCTCATAGCGTAAAAAAGTGAGTAATGGTGACAGCAGACACTCACTTTAAGCTGTATTTTAGATGGCAGCTAGGGTGGAGGAGGAGGTTGGTCCGATGGGGATGTCTGCAAAAGCTGTGGAAGTCAAACTAGAAGGGTGGACATTTACTTTCATCTACTTCCTATGGATAAGGACTTGTACCTCAGCAGTGATCCCTACACAATGAACATGCTAGTTTCCCTGTATGTAAAATGTAATGTATGTATGTTCCTTGTATGTAAAACACATACTCATATTTTTCTGTTTTCTGTTCTAAAGATAAATGATTCTACTACACTTTCTCCATCATATACTAAAGTTCCATTTCCTTAATACTCAGTATGAGATATTGCTACTGAATAAGTTGCTTTTTTATTCACATTTTAATACTGCATTAAAATAAGTCTGCTATTGAAAGAATAATGTGATAGAGCAGCTTATTTTCATTTGCAACAAACATTAATAACCACTAACATGCATTAAAAAATCTGCTCATATCATTTTACACGAAAAAGAGTTATAAAACATAACTTATTTTTCAGGTCCAGTAATTAAGTGTGCCAACTTACCCAGAAACCCCTTGTTCTGGTACATTCATAAAATCAAGGTTGAGCTGTTGAGGAGCTACCTTGCCTCGGGGGCTTGCTCCTTGTCTGGGCAAACTGGGTTGCTCTTGGCTAGGCTCTCGGAGAAGAGATAACCTATGCCCAGACTGAGGCCTGATACCGGACTGCTGCTGATAACCACGGCCAGGCTTTTGAACCCCACTTCTCTGTGTAGCTGTTAAGAGAAGAAAACAAATACATTTACACATCTGTGTTTACATGTAGCCGGTAAATGTTAGAAAGAAATGAACACAGAAACTGAAACAATATTTTTATCATATCTTGATTTGTGCATTAATATTGCATTTTCACTGTTTAATATTATTTTGCAAATTTTTTATACCACAAAATGACCTGTTGAGGACTGCCACACTGATATAATTTTAGCAAGTCTGCAAGCCCTATTTCCACAATTCTATTCTTCTTTTTTTTTTTTTTTGATAAAACACCTTTATTAAGTTCACACATTAAAAGAAAATAGCATGGGTAGACATGCAGTTAACGAAAACAATGAAACATCTTTTTCATTAACTTCTCTGTTACATTAATTAATGTCCTGCCTTCCCTTAATTTCACTCATCATCCTATACATTATTGTGGATGTATCATTTCCACAAATTCCATTTATGTTTATGTAATTTGTTCCTTCCCTTTTCTAAAGATCCCACCTGCATTTTTTGATCCCTTTTACAACATTCAATGCTCCATATACATTTGGTTTAGATTCTGATTTCCATTTTCTAGTAACTGCTTTTTTGGCAACCACTAGAATTAAACTCAGCAAGGCCTTACAATGCTAAGCAATTCAGATTTTATATCCCAATTAGAAGAAGCATTTCCTTATTAATAATCATTTGTTCCCCCGATATTTCTGGCAAGTGCTCCGCAGGGAATTTTTAAAATCTTATTTCTTTTTTTGTTTTGTTTTTTTTTTAAATAAGAAACATCTTTATTAAATTACCATGTATGACACAGGCAATGTTACATTTATATAAATGAAAACAAACCATAGCAACACAATCTCAGTTGCAAACATTATACATTCCAAACTGTGCCAACACAACTGTAGCTGCAAACATTACACATCACTTTTAATATATCCAGTCATTGTTAATACACCCTTACATAGCTCATTGAAATCCTGCCTTCTTTTAAACCTCATTCCTGTTCTGCATGTACTGATCCCACATTATCCATTTTTCCTATGTAATTTGCTCCTACCCTTTCCAAAGATCCCAGTTCCAGTTGTTTTATCTCTGTTACTATCTTCGCTACTTCTAGTAAAGTTGGTTTAGACTTTAATTTCCATTTTCTAGTAATTGCTTTTTTATCAGCCATCATAGTTAAACTCAGCAAGGCCTTACTATGTCTAGACAATTCCAATTCTGTATCATAGCTCAAAAAATTATTTCCCTAGTTACTCCAATTTGCTCACCTGGCATCTCCAACAAAACAGTCTGCCAACTCATTACACTCCCAGAAAATATGTTCCAGTTACCGCTTTCCTCCCCAGTCACACCTCAAACACATCTCTCTCAACTGTACAGATATTCACAGAATGTCCAGATTTTTCTCTCATATTTTTGGTCTGTTTTTCATAAAAGTGTGATTTTCTGGCAAATCCGTGGCAAATCATTAAAGATCAAAGTTAAAAAATAATGAGACATTCGAGTTTCAGACTTCATACCATTCAGAAAATTCATGCTAAAGTAAAACCTGTTATTCTATCAACTTTCTAAGTCTGTAAGAGCAATATTTAAAAATTGCCCCACTTTTATTTATGGCTTTGTCCAGATTTCTTGCTGTAAGAGGTCGAGAGGTATGCCAGTGTTTACCTGAGGAAATATTCTTTGGAGTTTGCTTGGGGCATTACAGTTACCTATGTAAACACTTCCAGGCAAAGATCCTAAATCTTCTAGATTTTGTTGCATATTTGGGAGACATTTCTTTGTGAACTGTTTATCAAATCTCTCTTCCAGTCCTTCCTAACCTCCTCTGATTGATTCTTATAGTTATCGTGCAATATTCTACATGTTCTACTAAGTGTTCCTTTAACGTCAACTTCTGTTCTAGATTCTACTAAAAATTCTACCAGTGCTGGTTTTTGTTTAGGACTCCTCTATTTCTTTCTCTGCCTATACTCTGATAACAATCCTTGATATGCAAGGCAATATTTATCTTGCAGTCCAAATAAGTTCTAGGTGTCTTCCCATTCTATTACATTTCCCTCTCTAGTTATTTGCTCCCAATACCTTGGTTCCTTTGCCAGTTTTCTCCAATAAATTCATGACCCCTCTTGCCTATTGTCTGTATCCCTAATTGCAGTCATCCCTATCAGCTTCTCCATTCCCATGTTGGCTTAGTTCTTAGAAAACCTTCTGCTACTTTATTTAATATTCTGTATCATTACTGTTCTCCTTAAAGGTCTGCATCCAAAATCCCAGTCTCTCCCTGTTACATGTGCCTCCCCCTGTTTCATCATCATCTCTTTCCACTTCTAATTATAGTTTTCTGCTTGTGCTATACTATGTTGCTCTGAAATGCCCCTTCAACTCAGGTCATCACAATCCTCCCTGTTCTATTAGAAGACTAAGCTTATCCCACTTGACTCTTGCCATTTTCTCCTCCCAGATAAAATCCTTCAGCTTTTTATTAATTGCTATCCACAACTTCTCCTCTGGTTGATAAAAATATACTTGACCAGTGTATAAGAATTAAGGGACTAAAAATATTTTAGCCGCTTGTATTTTACTATCATTAACCAAATAACAAAGCTTCCATTTTCTAAGTTTTCATATTATCTTTTGTTTAATCTCTTTCCACCTATTCTTAGCTCCCACACGGAATCATTTTTAATTCATACTCTTAAATACTTCATTTTATCATGACCCCATAAGCATGGATACTGCTGAACCAATTCATATGTGGGTACCTAATTTACTGCTACTGCCTTTGTTTTAGCTTCATTAATTCTGTATCCTGAAAAGATCTGAAACTGTCAAGGTATGTTCCACAGCACTGTAATATCCCTTGTGTTTTTTTCAGGTATAAAACAATGTCATCTGCAAATAGAGTCAGCTTTTCTTGACTACCATACCCAATTATATCCTTGAATTTCTGAGTCCCTTATTTTCTTTGCAAAAGGTTCTAAATATAATGCTAATAAAGGGGAGAGAGGACACCTCTGTCTGGTTCCTTTGCTCAAGCAGAGATTATGAGAGGACCCCACCCACTTTAATTTTCACCTCCGATCCTTCATATATCCTCTTAATCCACTTTATAATTTTATCAGGTAATACAAATGCTTCCATTGCTTTACTCACAAATCCCATCTTATTCTATCGAATGCTTTCTCTGCATCAAGATCTACCAGCAAGAGCGGTATTTTCTTACATTGTGCTATCCAGTGGTGGCTGGTGACTTCAAATCAAAGGGGGGCTGCAGGTGACAGCTGAATGGGTGGGGCCAGTGAGAAGGGGCGTGGCCAATTACTCAAAACCACAAAAACTGGAACTTTAATTAAATACACTGCCCTGGGTGCCAAGCCATCATTATGAGAGTCCAGTCAAGACAAAACGAAGTGTAGAAGAAAAAAAATATTTAAATGCATTGGCTGCATGACAGCTTACTTAACAGATAGCCTAGTACGAACCTATGAACCTATACGAGTGGATGGGAGATTGTAGGTTTACCCCGGGGGTCATCTCTGTGTCACTACTAGACAGAGGCATAGTAAACTAAACCCTAAAAGGGCGTAGTATTCTCATCCTAAGGGGTGGTGTAAGCCACACACTCTGGCTAGGCTTATAAATGCCTTAGGGCAGATAGCCTAGTACGAACCTATGAACCTATCTATATGGAAACAAAAAGGTTGCAAGGCATAAAAAAATAAATTACTTTTTAAATACATTACTAAAATGCCAGTCAAAGTCAAGTATAAGAAAAACAAGCAGCACTCAACTCAAATCACTTATCCTTGCACTGCAGTTCTAATTATAATTTATATTCAGCTTTATAAAAGTACCAAGTAACATGCTGAAAGTAGCAATCTCTGTGATACCCCCACTTGTAAAAATGCTTCTTATCCAAAAAAGACCTGCTGCCTGACAACTATCTACTTGTTTCATGGGGAAAATATGATCAAAGTAAAAAATGAACAGCAAACAAGAAACAAGCTCAAGATAAATTGCTTAAAGGATTACTGCACAGGTTATGGACCACACATGATAGATTGGCATTCTGTTTAGTTTACGGGTAAAGCCTGCAAAGATGACTGCAAGTCTTCAACAAAGGTAATGAGCTTCTTAAAATATGTAATCCTGTCCTTTATTACAAATACTGTCATTTGCATTTCAATACCCAAGGCTTATACGTTATGTTAGAGTATAAAGTATTCTCTGCATGGCAACAACAAAAAGGCTTTCAATGTTGGCAGTTCTTTAACAGTATGCTTATTAAATCTTACTTGCATCTTACAATCTCACACAAGCTTATCTGATGGTCATTAAAGCATTGCTACTTAAACACAGAGAAACAGGGCACTGCGACAACATGCATTTTCTGAATAATAAGAAGCATAAATCAAAAGTATAAAAATATGACAGAAAGCCTGAACATTCTGCAAAATCAAGCAAGGAAAGATGAAAAGCCACTGTAGTACTTGTCTACCTTGAATGGCGGGATACTCTGCACACTTACACTGCATAACTGCTCCTTGCCTTGCTTGGACACACCCAGAGTCACTACATGGGGGGAGTGGGGTGCAACAAGTATGTCACAATTTGAAATGTCTCTGGCTGACTGTGATGGCCCTGACAAATTTGTCATACCTCTCAACCTCAGAGCAAGAAATCTGGACAAAGCCATACATAGAAGTGAGACAAAGGCCCAAAAATAAGGACAATATTTAAATATTGCTCTTATAAACTTTCTAATAGAATAGTAGGTCTTGCATTAGTATTAATTTTCTGAAGGGTATAAAATCTGAAACTCAAATGTCTGTCATTATTTTCTAACTTCAATCTTTAATGATTTGCCTCTAATTTGCAAAACCACAATTTTATGAAACATGGACCAAACATGTGATGCAAAAATATAAAGTAGCCACACAATACAGCTGGGAATCTGTCAAAGAAAGGAAACTTTTTTTAATATTAGTACTGTTAACTTGAGCAGCTGACAAAATAAATGAATCTACATGCATTTCTGAAATAAAAGTAATCTATAACTGATTATTATAGTTATTTATTAATTGTAAACTCTCCGTGTTTTCTTCCAAAATTGCCATTTTGTGGAGGGATTATTAGAGGAAGAGCAACATTTTGAGCCAAAATTGGGGACAGTTGAGAGGTCTGGATATGCCTAATTCTATAAAGCAATTTATTTGCACGTACCCTTCAACCTGATAACGCAGGAAATCAGGCCAAGGCCAAATATATTGGGAGAATACACAAACAGTACTAAATATTGCTCTTGTATAAACTTAGTTGATAGAATAACAGGTCTTACATTTTTCTAAAGGTTGTGAAGTCTGAAACTCAATGTCTGTTATTATTTAGTGACTTAATTCCTAAATGATTTGCCAGAAAATCACAAATTTTATGAGGATCAAACCAAAACTAAGAAGTAAAAATATATTCATTCTGCAAATCTCTGGACACTTGAAAGGTATAGTTCAGCGAGGGCTGTCTTTGAGTTTGCCGCCCTTCCCCCTCACAAAATCATGGTCGAATGGAGCCCCCCCCTGCAGCCATTCCAATGTCCCATTACTTGGCTATTTCGCCCCATTTACCATAAACACTGTAATGTGCATACTGCTTTACTTCTATGATGATTTGGATTTCATTTGAAAGTTTTATTTTACATTTTACAGCACAAACAAAAAGACACCTGC